>NC_143549.1:191273341-191430078 GCF_054136105.1 Typopeltis vanoorti | reverse complement strand
ACTTTTTGATACCTGTCTGTCAACCGTCCCATGATCCAAGTCAAGAGTTTATATTCCAATCCCATATTCTCCAAGTTTATGCAACAACCTTTTGTGTGGTATCCTGTCAAATGCTTAGAAAAATTCAACATTACCATAGCATATCCCTTCCCTTTATCCAAACTCGTACATAACATTGTCTCAAAATATGAGCAAATTGCTAAAATGCGACGTTCCTTTAGTAAACTATGCTGCTCCTTGCAGAGTATATCTTGTTTGTCTACCCATTTTTGTATGTGAGTTCTTACCAACTTCTCTAAAATCTTCACTACCAACACCAGAGATACTAATAGGTCGTTAGTTAGATACGAGTTTTTGCACGATCTTGTACAATGGAACTATCATACATTCCTTCCATTCCTGAGCTGAGACTCAAGTTATACAAACACATGAAAAGTCGAGCCAATTCGGCTGAACATTCCTTTAGCAAACTGGCTGATATTCCATTTGTCCCTATAGCCAAATTCTTATCCAGGTTATGCAATAACTTTTTAACCTCATTTTTATGAACCTCTAACTCTTCATCATCTTAGCAAAGTGAGCACTCATTAACTGAACAATCTCATCTTCTGACACTAGAGTACCATCTGCATTCAGTAAAGTTATTCTTCCACATTCATTCTTTCTTTTGCTTGTGGCATAACAATTAAATTCTTTTGGACTGCCTTTAGCTTGCATGGCCAATTTCTTTTCATACTTGAATTTAGCTTTCAGCATAATACTCGCTAATTTTCTGGCCTGAGTTTTATATATTTCATAACTCTTATTCTTTCCACATCTTCTTGTGGATCTCTTGCTTATTAAGGTTGTTGTACAATTCATTTCGCTCCCAACCTATTTATTCTTCAAACACTAGGGATACATTCAGATACCACCTCATTTAAGCACTTTTTCAAAGATTCCCTTGCATTGCAGACATTTTTCCCATTCAGTAACTGTTACCATGGGACCAAAGATAGTATTCTCCTAAGTTGATCATAATTTCTAGCTTTGTAGTGCAACATGTAACCTGTTTTAATCAGAGCATCAATACAATTAGATACTTCCCAAAAACACAGCATGATCACTGTCACCAATTGGTGGTAAAATAGCTGAGATCCCTTCTGATGCTATGAGCAAATCCAACACTCATTGACCTCGAGTTCCTTCTTTCACATGCTGCTTGAGAAAGCTGCCTCGCAACAATTCAATAAATTCCTCTTTGTTATCGTGAGATTTCTCTTCTGCCCAATCAACATTTGGAAAGTTAAAGTCAACCATAATGATCATTCGTTTGGTACCCATAAGGCTAAATTGGCAATGCATTTCACACCCCACCATATATTTCATTCTGTTAACCTCCACTTCACACCAGATAGACTCAAACTCACTGCTACATGGGACATTGTTACCTTGTGTTTCTACCCTAACTGAACTTAAGTCACCTAATATCAGTAGTAGTACTCCTCCTCTCCTATCATTCCTAAAAATACTATATCCACACTCGATTTGTTGAGTAGCCCATTTTTAAGCTCATTTTCATGAACCTCTAACTCTTCATCATCTTAGCAAAGCGAGCACTCATTAACTGAACAATCTCATCTTCTAACACTAGAGTACCATCTGCATTCAGCAAAGTTATTCTTCCACATTCATTCTTTCTTTCGCATGTGGCATAACAATAAAATTCTTTTGGATTGCCTTTAGCTTGCATGGCCAATTTCTTTTCATACTCGAATTTAGCTTTCAGCATAATACCCATTATTACTTTTCTGGCATGGTATCATGTAATCATCAAAAAGGTCCTTTTTTTGGACCTTTTTGGAACAACTTATAGTTGGCAATTCGAGGTGATAGAGGTGAGACTATAGCAATATCATATATTTGATAGAAAAACATTCCTCTCCAAGTGAAGCATGAAAATTTTAGGTATTGAAAGAGACATATGATGTCCGAACAAAATAGATTTAAGTATAACTATTAATTCTTCAATAGAAACAGTGGTAAATAACGAAACGACATGTAAACTAGCTAATATATCTGGTGGGGAAATTCAATTGTTTGAAAGATTATCTATAAAATGCTTAATGATCAGTGGTGCTTAAGGGTAAAAGTTGTATAACTGGGAGAAGATCCCCACATAGCCTTTTAAGGAATGCAGAGATCTGACCAGTGCTTCTAACCAAATGTACAATTCTCACCTTCTAACGGTATACTCTTAGGTATCTACTCAGATACTGAACAAATGAGGATGAGCATGCAATTGGGGATTTAGCCAACTAAATTGTATTCTTATTGGATTAAACCAGAATGCAAAATGATGGCACAACATGACAGATTATGATGCACGCTGAGACATCACCCAGTCATAATCGCCAGCTTTGTAGTTTTGCATAAATCCTTTCTTGACTGAAATTTTCACATGGCGAGCAATCTCCCAGGACAAGACTGCATGGTCACTTTCCCTGATCGGAGGTGGAGTTGCTACCGCATTTATAGATAGATCGGTTAGATGCTATTACTAGATTCAACACTCAAACCCCTGGTCCCCTCCAACTGCTGTTTCAGATAATTATCCCTTAGTAACTGTATAAATTCCATTTCCATGTGCCCTTTCCTCCTTCCAATCTATATCACCATAGTTGAAGTCTCCATTGATAATTGTTTGGTTTGCACTCATTGTGCTAATGCATGTCTAGTTCACATCTTTTTCTGAACCCCCAGGTCTATAGCAGCAATCAACAATATATTTTGTCATAGTGACTGACCTCTATCTCACACTCTCAAATGAACCATTTCCATTAGATCTACAGTCTTCCTTAACTTCTATGTTTGTTGATTGAAGTTCTCCAGCTATCCTTAATAATACCCCTTCTTCTGTCTTCTCTGAAAATACAATATCCATTACATTCTATTCTTGTTACTATATGATTCTCTGGCAACCACGTCTCACTGATGTCAATAACTTTTGGCCAAGTTGAACTGACCAATGCTAAAAACTTCTCTCCTTTATTTCTGATGCTTCGAGCATTCATATACATGCATTTCACTGTCCCCTTGGACCCGCAGTTACCGTTACATAATCAATGCCTGCCCATTCAGATCTGAAACATGGGAAACTGCATCCAATTCTTCATAATCATTCCTACGCTCATCTATCCCAGGGATAGCTAGACACATGCTTGATTTTTCCACCCCCCATAATATCTCAAGTTTTCCTGGTTTTGCACTTTCAACCTCTCACTGAACAACACTTTCTATAAGCACCTAACCCCGAAACAATTTAAGCACAGTCCATCAGGAATAATAAAATCAATGCTAAATAAACTTCAAAACCTATTTAATCAGTTCCTCCAAAACAAATACTCAAAAAAAAAAGATACTACAGAAATTTTATTTTCTGACAAACCATCCCATAATAACCCAGAAATCCATTACAAAGGCATGGTATCCATACCATATGTTGGCAATGCCTCAAGAAAAATAGCCAAAATATTAAAGGTAGTCAACATCAGAACAGCCTTTTAAGCCAGTCAACACCATACAAAGCTTTCTAAGCTCCCCTAAAGAAAAAGTTTCATTTTATAAAAATCCAGGCATATACAAGAATGTGTGTTTTTAAGGAAAGATGTACACAGGTCAAACAGGAAGAAGTTTCAAAATCAGCAACAAAGAACATATAGGCGATGTTGAACATAAAAGGAAAGAAAAAGTTATTTGGAGACTGGAAAAAGTGTTGAATGAAGTGAAAGTGGATGTGCAAAATCAGGGAAACTAGAGATTTTAGGGGGTGGGGGGGGGGGGGCTGTTGAATGGATATGCAGACATCAGTGAGTCTGTTGAATGTAAGAATGCCTAAATACTACTGGCAACAGACCAAATGGAGTAGTTAGTATAAGTGTCAGGATAGTGGTGGGGGCCTAAGAGGCTTTTACACTTTATATACACCAATGCCAGGAGCATTCAGAACAAGCAGAAGAAAGTTTTGGCATTGGTTGGCTCATCCTGACCAAAGGTTATTGGCATTAGTGAGACATGGCTAACAGAAGATGATATAATTAGTGGGAAAAAATATGAAGGATATAATGTGTTCAGGGAGGATAAAGAGAAAAGAACGGGGGGGGGGGGGAGTGTTATTGATAATAGCCAATGAACTGCAACCAAAGAGTAGAAGTTCAACTGCAAGCCAGTGAAAATAGTGTATTTGAGGGTATCTGGTGTGTGAGTGAGGCCAGCAGAACAAAATATACAGTTGGATGCTGAAATAGACCAGGAGATGGAAAAGATGGAGATAGTATGCATCGGCAAATAGACTCAGTGAGTAGAAGAGAGGTAACTAGTATGGGTGATTTCAACTATGGGAACAGAGAGTGCAAGGAGGAGAAGACACATGGGAGGAAGGAGATGGAATTTATGCAATTACTAATGGATAATTATCTGAGACAGCATGTGATAGAATATATTGTATTAGCGGTTCGAGAGTGCTCAATCTGGTAATTGCATCTTAGCATTTCTCTATAACGAATATCACCATGTTTTCACCAATTGGTAAGAGTGATCATGTCTTGACCTGGGAGATGGCGAAATGTGTAGAATTTTCCATTAAGATGGGGTGTATATGCAATTACATGGCTGGTAAGTATGACAAGCATAGCCGCTTGCTTGGATCAGTGCCATGGCATGTAAAACTGCAAGGGCTGGATGTTGACAGTGCATTGGAAGTGGTAAAGGAATATTTGAGGGAAGTAATCACAGACTGCACACCTATAGTCAAGAGAGTAAATCAAGTGGGAGTTAAATGGATGAATATCATCATTAAGCCAGAGCTGCAAAAATATGAAACAACTGTTGAGGGAATTTAAGGAGAAAGGTAACCAGCAGGCACATGAACAGCACAAGGCACAAACCAGAAGGGTAACTAGTGTGGTAAGAAAGGCAAAAGCAGAGTATGAAAGGAAATTAGCAATGCAGGCTAAAGATAATTCCAAACAGTTCTTTTGATATGCTGCAGGTAAAAGAAAGAATATTTATGGTATGGTGTGAAGGGCAGGTCATACATCAATAACTTGCTCATGTTTTATAATACAGTGACAGCTGAGTTGGATAAAGGTAACACGTTTACAGTGATACTGAGGAACTTTGCAAAAGCCTTTGACAAGATACCACAGGAAATTCTAATTTCCTGTGGTATCAAACTGCAGCGCATAGGGATGGATATAAGGTTAGTGAGGTGGAGAGGAAGGTGGTTGATGGACAGATATCAGAGAGTAGTTTATTCAGGAGTAAAGTCCAAAATAAGGCCTGTGATTAATGGTGTGCCACAGAGTTCTGTTCTTGGAATACTACTGTTTAATTTGTTCATTAATGTTAATGATATAGGAAACGATCTGAGAGGAACATTTTAGTTATTTGCTGATGATGCAAAGTTGGGTAGAACTATAGTTAATACAGATTATGTCAAAATTTTGCAGGATGATTTGGATAGATTGGCTGACTGAGAAAAGGAGAATGGATGGCAGCTTAATGTGGCAAAATTCATAACCAAAATTCTAAGGCTATGAATTTTGGAGTAAAAAGATTACCAGTTGTATACCACATCGGTGGAACTGTACTCCAGGAAATTGATGAAGCCAGATACTTGGGAGTGTTAGTGGATATGGAGAAAAAGTTCATGGGGCACATAGCAAAAGTGGCTAAAGCAGCTCATCAAATCACTTGGCTGCTGAAGAATACTTTGATGAAAAGAGATAAACAGGTTATGGTTCCTCTTTATTGAGCCGTGATAAGATTCCATCTTGACTACTGCATGCAGATCTGGTATCCAGGGTTTCTTGGTGATGAGAAGGAGGTGGAGAGGATCCAGAGGTGAGTGACCAAGATGGTAGCAGGTCTATGGAATGAACCTTACAAGAACATGTTGAAGATTTGTGGGTTAGAAACTGGTTGATAGGCAGAAAAAGGGTGAATTTATTTGAGACATACAAATTACTGAAGGCTTTTCACAAGATTAATTCAGAGGAAATTTTTAGAACAGGTCTGGTGGTGGGGGAGAACTAGGAGCCATGGAAACTAAGGGTGTAGTTAGCAAGGGAAGAATGAGGTTCTTCCATTGTTAGAATGAGGTTTTTTCTTTGGAGAGAAGTGAATGAGTGGAAAAGGTTGCCAAACTCTGTTTGTGAATGAGTTCAAAGCAAAGTATGGTAGATATTGAACAAATATAGGATAGTTTTTTTATATATTGTTTAGGGCCTCCCTCAATGAGTCTAAGGACTCCTTGAAGTAGCCCATAATAATAATAATAATAAAAAGGGGACTTGTAGCACACATCCGCAAAGAACATCACACAGAAAATTGGTAATCATCCTCCATGCCCTACTTAGAAGAGAATTACTTCAACAGGTTGTTCAAGGTCCTTCGAGGTGATTCACTTAAAAGGCACCGAGTAAAAACCAAGGAATGATCTTTCATGACACTTGGGAGTTATTAATTACTATGTGAAACACTACACTGAAGAACTGTCCTATGCCAGCAATCATACACAAAGTTTATACAACAATGTTTAGCAACCTCCTTAAAAAGTTGTTACTCGTAAAGACAGTGAAGTGTGTTTAGGAAATACAACTAATATAAATAAAAAAACATCATCATCATCAAATTCCTGACATTTAACCTCAAGGGATGTATAGGATATGATAGTACTACATGAAAAATTTACATTATTACTAACTTCCTATCTACAATATTCCTCCAAATCAATCTGTTACCTGTCAAGGTCCCAACATTGTCAGATCCTATATTTCTATCTTCTAAGGCACTTTTTACAATATCGATCCACCTATATCTTGGTTTTCCTGTGGGTCATTTTCCTGGCAACCTGGCAGAGAACACTTGTTTTGCTAATCTTTCCTCTCCCATTCTGTTTAAGTGACCATACCACCTGAGATTAGCTCTGCTAACACATTCATGGATGCTAACAATGTCAAGTTCTTTCCTAATATCCTCATTTAATATGATATTGCCATCTGTTTATGTGCCTAATCTTTCTCAGGACTCTCATATCTGCAGTCTCTAGTCTTTGGTCAAGTGTTTTACTTCTAACCCAGCTCTCAGAACCATAAGTTAAAATTGGTTTGACCACTGTCTTGTAGACAGCTAATTTAGTGTTTTGACTAATTTCTCTGTTATTCCATATAAATTTATTCAGTTGACTTCCTACCATACCCTTTGTTGATTCTGTTGTTTATTTCCATATTTAATTTACCATCTTCACTGAAAATCGTGTCTAAGTAGCTGAAATGTTTTACTTGTCCTATAGGTTCTCCATTTACAATGCAGTTAATATTTTCAATGATTCTGCCTATTTTCATTGTCTTTGTCTTTTTATTGCTGACCTTCATACCATATCTATTACAACAGTTATTCCCTTTAGTCAGGGAATCTTGCAGACTTGTAGTGGATTCATTCAGAAATATAACATCATCCACATAAAGCAAAGAGCTGACATTAACTTTTCCAATTTTGATATCAGGTTTAATACCACTTTCCTTCATAATGTGATCCATATAGATAATAACAGAGGGGATAATGTGCATAATTGTCTGACACCAGATTTAACATTAAACAATCTTCCTGTACTTCCTTCAATTGTAACTGTTGACTTACAAGTGACACCATACAACTGTAGTTTGAATAGCTTTTCTCTGGCACCTTGTCATATGCTTTTTCCAGATCTACAAAACTTAAATACAGATCTTTGTTATATTCCCATGACTTCTTAACTATTTGCCATAAAGTGAAAATCTGATCCTGACACCCTCTATTTGGCCTTAATCCAGCTTGTTCTTCACCAAGCTTCTCTTCCACAATCCTTCTCAACCTTTTCTCAAGTATACTAGCATATATCTTACCAGGAACACTCAATAGAGAAATACCTCTGTAATTCTCATATTCAGTTTTATTTCCCTTTTTATATATGGGTACTATGAGAGCCCATAGTACCCATATATAAAATATATATAATAAAAACCCACATATATTGTGAGGATTAGCTGTATTCTCCTACCAGAATTTTGGCTGATAGCCACCAGTCATGCTTGTAGCATGTTGAGCACAGTTAAGCCTGGGTGTTAGAATGGTAGATTTCCGTGGTGGGCTGGCAACCTACAATACAGCCAAAAACCTTCATGGAACTGATACAGATGGCAGTGCCAATATTTCAGTAAAGTCCGGAGGGCCGTACACAGGAAGTCTTAGTATCATGCCTCCACGTGGACCCCTCCCTGGGAAACATGGTGTCGTAATGAGCCATGGCAAAGTTAATACTGTAAAGTAAAGAGCTGACAGAAAGCTATAAAATGCATTTCCCAAGACGTTATGTGGCCAGCATGGGAGATTAGGCCACAACCCCTCCACTACAATGCGAATAAGAGGAAGAATAAAGAAAGGCAGTAAAGTCCATGGCCAGAATGGGCAAACACTGGATGCGACTAAATTTCCCCAACTATATGACTACTCTGATAGAAACAATTGATGGAGACCAGACCATGATGCAGTGGGGAAGCTTTCCCAAATAATAAGCAATGCTGGAATAGCCCAAAGAATTCATAAATATAAGAGTAATCAATACAATCCGCTTTTCTTCTATATAGGAACATTTAATTGTTGAACACTTAAAGAAGAGGAAGACATTACCAGCTTACAGCAATAACTAAAACATATTGTTGGATTTTGATTAAGGAGAAATTTAAATTATTAATATTCCATACAAAATCCAACTTAATCCACCATACCAAAGACTATACTTGTAAAACTTATTTGATATTAATCCTATGATTGTAAATTATTATTCATGTAATTGCCTTGAGTTTATTTATTTAATTTTATTAATTAATCTAAAATATGTATCAGCAATGACAGGACCTTGTATTGAAATATTATTCTGTTTATTATGATTATTCCTAATTTAATATTATGAGGAATTGTATATATAAGTTTAATATGTCTTATGCGAATTATAATATTTAGAATTTTTATTTATCACTACCAGTATGTAAAGGTATAATGTTATGCAATATTTCTGTTTTTATTTTATTTTGTTTGTTACTATGGAGATGGGCTAGAAATAGCTAGCGCGTGCATAGATCGCGTGAGCTATGGTATTCAAAGGGAGATAGAATTGATATGAGCTAGACTGTGAGAACAAGTTTTGGCGGGAAAGAAAGTGAAAGTATATAAGCGAAAAGCGAGAGTATACAAGGAGATCAGTAGACCAGAAGCATTCACGATAGTGTGGTGAAGAAAGAGGGTGCAGCACTCAGGACAGTGCGGAGAGGCGGGAAGCAGGGAGCACTCATGGCAATGCTGCCATGAGTAAAGTAAGAGGCTGTAGTAATAGGAATTAGGTATACTGTAATCAGATTAAAAAGAGATGAGGAGATGGCTTATTAGCAACACTGAGTAAAGTAAGAGGCTGTAGTAATAGGAATTAGGTACTGTAATCAGATTAAAAAGAGATGAGGAGATGGCTTATTAGCAACACTGAGTAAAGTAAGAGGCTGTAGTAATGGGAATTAAGTGTTGTAATTAGATTAAAAAGAGATGAGGAGATAGCTATTTAGCAGCATGGAGTAAAGTAAGAGGCTGTAATAATAGGAATTAAGTGCTGTAATTAGATTACGAAGGATTGGGATGTAAATTGGCAACACAGAATATTGATAAGGAATTCTAAAGTTATGACGAATTCCAGAGCTTTTAAGGAAGATTAGTGAAAAGCTGATTTTATTGCAAAGTAGTAAATGAGGAACAAGTGAATTTTCTAGTGAAAGTGTGTCTACATTTGTGATGTGCAGAGATTAATGATTAAGTTAGTTTAAAGAAGATTACTTTTGAAATATGTAACTCTAGTGATATTTAACTAAAGTTTTAAGTGTGCCTCAGTGAATACCATGAGCAAAGGATTTATCCGGTAAGAACTGTACTTTTATGTTACTTCAGTGCAGAGATATATGTATAATTCCTCCTGCTATTCCCCACATTAACTTTAATGTTTTTTGCTGAAACCAGCCGGAGTATGAAGTATGAAAGTGTATACTCATAAAGCAGTTGTTGCCACCATTAATGTATTGAGACTTTACTGACTGTGTGATAATAGTAAAATTTGTTATTAAGTTAAGGGGGTGCTTAAGGGTCAAAGCTGAATAACTGAGAGGAGATCTCCACATAGCCTTTAAAGGAATGCGGAGAACCGACCATGGCTTCTGACCTAATGTCCAGTCCTCACCTTCTCGTGGTGCACCCTGCTGGGTATCTACTTTGATACTGAACGGACGAGGATGGGCTGGCAATTTTGAATTTAGCCGACCAAATTGTATTCTTATTGGTTAAACCAAAATAAAAAATGATGGTACAACATGACAAAATTTCATGCCGGCTGGGGCTTCGCCCGGTTAAACAAGGCCCCCGTTGTTTTCGCCAGGGAACCAGGGCGAACAGCGAAAAGTCAGATACTGGAACAAATCTGAAAACAAACCCCAACTCAACATCACCAGAGTTAAAGATCGGTACTATCAACGTAAGAAGCCTGAATGGCAAAGAAATGGAGCTAGCTGAGGAATTAGATAAGTACCAGATCGACATAATAGGAGTGACTGAAACAAAAAAGACCAAAACTGGTGAGATCTTTCTGAGCAATAAATACAAAATGTTATATTCAGGCAATGACAATCAAGGAAAAGAAGGAGTAGCCATAGCATTCAACACAAAATACGAGACTAATCTTCTTGAATGGCAATCAGTCTCAAGTAGAGTAATGTGGGCAAATATGAGAATGGGGAACTGGACAATGAGACTTATTTGTGCCTATGGTGCCACAGAAGGCTCTACTAAGGTAGAAGTGGAGGAATTTTTTGATGCTTTAGAAAAAGCAACTGACACAATGAAAAAGGAAAAGTTGGTGCTTGTTGGGGAACTAAATAGCACAGCAGGAAATGATTGCGAGACATACAGAAATATTTTGGTAAAATTTGGAGAAAAGAGCAAAGCTAATACTAATGGCAAATACCTGTTTGATTTCTGCAAAGGACATGGACTGGTTATTACGAACACCATGTTCCAACATAAAAATGTGCACAAATTCACATGGAGAGAAGAGGCTAGAAATAAGAAAAGTCTCATTGACTATGTTATTGTTGATAGTGATGTTTTCTCCATGGTGCAGGACACCAGAGTGAACAGAGGATTTGAAATTGGAAGTGATCACTATTTAGTCTTGAGCAGGATAAAATTGAATTTCATATTGAAAAGAATAACATGTAAGAAAGTTTTAAAGCAAATAAAAGTTGAGCAGCTCTCACATGTGAACCGTAGACTAAAATACACTTGTAGACTAAAAAGATTATTGAAGAAAAAATGAAAGAGTTTGAGAACAGGAATCAAACCTTGGAGATACAGTGGCAAACTCTGAAGAAAACATTGATTGATTCTGCCAGAGAGGCATGTGGTGAGGTTGAGTGTAAGGATAAAAAAATCAGAACTCCCTGGTGGACACAGGAAGTTAAAGAGGCAGTGAAGGAAAAGAAGAAAGCATATCAAAAGTTCCTGGCAAATAAGTCAGCTTTTACTCTTACAGAATACAGAGACAAATGTAAGAAAGCTAAACAGTGTGTAAAACTAGCTAAACAAAAGTCATGGGAGGACTTTGGCAAGAATATAGAAAATAAATATCAAGAAGGTGGCAAAATATTCTGCAGGTTGTTGAAGAAGCTTAGGAATGAAGGAAAGAGTGCTGTAAAAGGAATTAGAGATGATAAAGGTGACATGAAAACAGGAGAAAAAGATATCCTTGAAGTATGGAGAAATTACTTTGAAAAACTGCTAAATGAAACAAGCAGTGATGACAGCACAGTGGTAAAAAACACTGACCAGGCATGCAGTCAGGAATACATATCCATACTTGAAGTAGAAAAAGCCATCAAAGGCTTGAAATGCAGAAAGGCAGCAGGAGTAGATGATATTCGACCAGAAATGCTGAAGTATGGTGGTATAAAAGTCTTACAGTGGATGCACTGCATGGTTCAGAAAGTCCTGGACAGAGGGACGAATTCCCGATGATTGGAGTAGACCTCTCATACTACCCATATATAAAAAGGGAAATAAAACTGAATGTAAGAATTACAGAGGTATTTCCCTACTGAGTGTTCCTGGCAAGATCTATGCAAGTATACTTGAGAAAAGGTTGAGAAGAATTGTGGAAGAAAAGCTGGGTGTAGAACAAGCTGCATTTAGGCCAAATAGAGGCGGTCAGGATCAGATCTTCAATTTACGACAAATAGTCGAGAAAGCATGGGAATATAACAAAGATCTGTATTTAAGTTTTGTCGATTTAGAAAAGGCATATGACAAAGTGCCAAGAGAGAAGCTATTCAATACGCTGCAGTTATATGGCGTGAATGGGGCATTATATCAAGCAATACTTAGTCTTTATTCGAGTTGTAAGTCAGCAGTTAGAATTGAAGGAAGTACAGGAAAATGGTTTAATGTTAAATCTGGTGTGAGACAAGGATGTACATTATCCCCTCTGTTATTCATTATCCATATGGATCATATTATGAAGGAAAGTGGTATTAAACCTGATATCAAAATTGGAGATGTTAACCTCAGGTCTTTGCTTTATGCAGATGATGTTATACTTCTAAATAAATCCGCTACAAGTCTGCAAGATTCTGACTAAATTGAATAGCTGTTGTAATAGATATGGTATGAAGGTCAGCAATAAAAAGACAAAGACAATGAAAATAGGCAGAATCATTGAAAATGTCAACTGTGTTGTGAATGAGAACCTGTGGAACAAGTAAAACATTTAAGCTACTTAGGCACGATTATTACTGAAGATGGTAAATTAAATATAGAGATAGACAACAGAATCAGCAAAGCTGGTCTGGTGGGAAGTCAATTAAATAAATTCATATGGAATAAGAGAGAAATTAGCTGTATACAAGGCAGTGTTCAAACCAGTTTTAACTTATTAATCTGAGAGCTGGGTCAGAAATAAAACTCTTGACAAAAGACTAGAGACCACAGATATTGAGAGTCCTGAGAAAGATTAGAGGTGTGAACAGATGGCATCAATGGCAATATCATATTAAAAACGAGGATATTAGGAAAGAACTTGACACTGTCAGCATCCAGGAATGCGTTAGCAGAGCTAATTTCATTTGGTATGGTCACTTAAATAGAATGGGAGAGAAAAGATGAAAAGATTAGCAAAACAAGTGTTCTCTGCCAGGTTGGCAGGAAAGCGACACAGAGGAAGACCAAGATATAGGTGGATTGATACGGTACAAAGTGCCTTAGATGATAGAAATATAAGATCCGATAATGTTGGAGTCTTGACAAGTAACAGACTGATTTGGAGGAAAATTGTAGATAGGAAGTTAGTAATGATGTAATTTTTTCATGTAGTACTATCATATCCTGTACACCCCTTGAAGGTACATGGCAGGAATTTGATGATGATGATGGTTATTAAGTTTTAAGTGTGTCTCAGTGAATACCATGAGCAAAGGATTTATCCGGTAAGAACTGTACTTTTATGTTACTTCAGTGCAGAGATATATGTGTAATTCCTCCTGTTATTCCCCACATTAACTTTAATGTTTTTTTGCCGAAACCAGCCGGAGTATCAAGTATGAAAGTGTATACTCATGAAACAGTTGTTGCCACCATTAATGTATTGAGACTTTACTTACTGTGTGATAATATTAAAATTTGTTATCAAGAGATTTTGTGAAATTGAACTCTATTAAAAGTTATTTTAATATTGTGAAAGCTATAAGTCTGATAGCAGAATGCCCATAGACTGAATCTGTAAGATGTTGTGACCAGTTAAGCTAAGACATTTATATTATCTTGTTCTCGAAATTGAGTTTGTATGTATAATATATAACCCAGAATTAAATGTTTTGTTTTGATGATTTTAAAATTGTGTTTGCCTGAATCTTCTTTACTGCACCGTTCATGAAATTATCGGACCTAGCAGGCGCTTCAAACATGAGAGATTAACTCGGTCTACGTAAGAAATAATATTGATATAAAATTAGTTGATGCTTGGTTTCATTACATTTCATTAGACTAATCTAGAAATAGAGTGGCGCAGTCTAAAAATATAAATTTCTCTATATTTAAATTAATAATCAACCAGCAACTTATTACTTGTTTAAGAACAGAGTTAAAACAAGATGGCAGTTCAAAAACAAGGAAGTACGATCCAACAATATTAAATGGTACATCTTAGGTTTAAGCGAAGTTCACAGGCAAGATGAACATTTAATAAACTAAAAATGGAGACTACTTATACTATTATGGAAAAATTAAAAGACAATGCGGAGTTGGATTTCTAATTAAGAAAAGAATTGCACACCTTATAGAAGAATCTAATTATACAGATGAAAGAATAATAGAAATCACACTTAAAATCAGGATCATCCAAATATATGCTCCCACCTCATTCCACACTGATGAAGCGATAGAAGAATTTTATGACTCATTGCAGCACACTCTAGACAAAAAAAAAAAAAAAAACAGCAATCAAAACTTTACTATAGTAATGGATGATTTAACACCAAAGTAGGTCATCCCATTTACCAAAAAAGACACAATAGGTCTATATGTACATGGTACAAGCAGCAACTCAAGAATGGTTCTTACAGAATTCTCTATTAGTAACAAGCTTTATATCAGGGGTGTCCAACCTTTTAGCTTCCCTGGGCCACATTGGAAGAAGACGAATTGTTTTGGGCCACACATAAAATACACTAACACTGACGATAGCTGATGAGCAAAAAAACGTAGAATATATAGTTAACATATTTAAGTAATTTAATCTTCATTAATTCATGAATTTTTTATTATAAAAGTAAAAGACAATACAGCAACATGAAATTGGTGAGATGTTTGACATTGTTTTTAAGACACTAATGCTTCGATATTTGGTTCGATGGAAGTAGTTGCAATTCTCAGTGAGTTCTCATAGTGCTCATCAGATATTTTGGTTCTAGTTTTATTCTTTATGTGCTTCATCCTTGAAAATACCTGCTCACAAATGTAGGTGCTTCCAAATAGCGATGACATGAATAATGCATGATTGTGAAACGAGGGTTATTTTCTCTGGGAATATATATCTTATAGAAATCCAGTAAAGAGACATGATTAAATTTTTCTTTAAGTTGAATGTCAGATTGTAGCTCTATGCATTCCATTTGAAAATTGGCAGGTAATATGTTTATGTCGACTGAAAATGGATTCGCAAATATACCAAAAGATTGATGATTTTTCAGGAAATCTTGAAACCTGTTCTCAAATTCCTGTATCAAATCGAAAAGCAAGGCTGCATAATTTTCATTGTTCACAGGACCGTGTTTAGCCAACGTGTCGAAATGCATAAAATTGTTTGCCTTAATTTGAGATTTCCATAGTTTCAGTTTCATTTTGAACGGTGCTATAGCTTGAAACATTGTATTGATCAATTGGTTTTCACCTTGAGGACGCATGTTTAACTTATTTAAATGAGCTGTCAAGTCTACTAAAAATGCCAAATCTGTGAGCCAGTTTTTGTCGTCAAGTTCTGGCACAAATTTTGTTTTTGATTCCATAAACAACTTGATTTCATTTCGCAAATCATAAAATCTTTTCAACATTTTACCTCGACTTAACCATCTTACTTCCGAAAAGTAAATGATGTCCCCATAGTCAAAGTGGTACTTCTCAAAGTGGTACAGTGGTACTTCTCAAAATCCAGAAGTACCACTGTGTAGCCATTTCCTTTGTCCAACTCAGATGTCATTCTATTATAAAAAGTTAATAAATTGCAAAGCAGGATCGACCTTTAACAAAACCATGTTAGCCCCTATAGAATATCATATCCTGATCCATCAATTCTTGAATTTTGTCTTTAACCAACTTTTCCAATACTTTTATCACCAATCCTGAGATAGGGATTGGTCTGTAATTAGCTACCGCAGGTTTACAGCCGCCTTTATGCAGAGGAATTACTTTGCCTTCCTTCCACTCCCTAGGGACCATACCAGAGTTCAAACTTAAGTTAAATAAACAAGTAAGAGGTGTTGACAATTCCTTTGCACATTCATGCAACACCCGAGCTGATATTCCATCTAAACCTATAGCAGTGTTTGCATTTAAATTTTGCAATATATTAAGTACTTCTGATTTCTTAACTTCAATTCTCACATTAGTTATTGCTACAAGTACAGAGATAGCCTTCACTTGGGTGATAGATTTTTCAAAAGTGATCACTCAGTAACTCTACTATTACATTTCAATTTGTCACTTCAATACCATCAGCACCCACTAAAGTTATCCTTCCGAAGTCATTCTTCCTTTTACTTGCCACATAGCTGAAGAACTCTTTGGGATTATCCTTGATCTTATTGACTAAGGTCTTCTCACAATCTGATTTTAGCTTTTCTTACTATGCTGGTAACCCTCCTAGTCTGAGCCTTGTACTGCTCATAGGTGTACTGAGCACCTTTCTCCTTGTAAATTCTCCATAACATTTTCTTTTTCTGCAGATCAAGCTTGATACTGCTACTACTCATCCATCAAATGCCTACCTTGTTTGTCTTCCTGACCATGGGGACACAATCTGATATTGCCGTCCTCAGATACCCGCTGATTTTATCCCTTGCACTGCTAACATATTTCCCCTGCAATATGTTCTGCCATGGGACGGCTGCAAGCTCACTCCGAAGCTTGTTATAATTGCCTAATAGTTCCGTATATACCCTTTCTTAAGAGAGTTCCACAAATTTTACAACCTCCCAAGTCAACACTACATGATCGCTCTCACCAATTGGAGGTATCGAGGACACCTTACTTATGCATATATCCTCTGAACCAATGACCAGGCCCAACATTCTCACTCTACGTGTCCCTTCAGTTATGTGCTGTTTCAAGTAATTATGTCATAGAAGATGTATGAATTCCGTTTCCTTTTTGCCATGTGATATTTCATCCTTCCAATTTATATAACCATAATTAAAATCCCCCATGATAATCACTAACCCTGCATGCATTGCACTAATTTGCTGATGCATGAATTCAATATCACCCTCTGTACCCCCCTTGCCTATAGCAGCAACTAACTGCATATTTGGTTGCGTTGGTCACTATTTCACACCAGACCACCTCAAATGAACTATCATTCACATGTCTATCATCTTGATATACTACTTTCTTTGGCTGCAACTCATCAGCTATCATCAACAGTACTCCTCCCCCAGTTGTATCTTCTCTATCCTCCCTGAAAATACTGTACCCATCACATTCAATTCCAGTGACCACATCTTCTGTTGACAGCCAAGTTTCACTAATGCCTACAACTTTTGGTGAGATTGCACTGACTAATGCCAAAAATTCTTCCCTCTTATTTCAAATGCTTCTTGCATTAGTATACAAAAATTGCCGATCCCCTTTAGTTCTTATACCAGCTTTAGAACTGATGTACATGTCACATATTTCAGTAGTCCCGTGCTGTTTTTATCCACTCTATTCTGCAATTTATTCCACGAATAGGAATCAACAAATATACAATTACTGCCTAAGTTTCTCCCTCTTACACCCAACCTTTTCAATTTTAGTTTCCCTGCCCAATTACTTCAACTTGTTCAAAAAACAGTAACTTCTTCAATCGCTTATGACCTTCCATGTTCAGATGCAATGCAACCCATCTCTTGCATATACACTCCAGACATCAACAAATTCCAGACCTCTTTTTTTGCACATGCTTGCAATGATATCATTCATTATCGTCGCTCATCTACTTAACTCATAATTGTCAAAATGAGGCAGCACACACACTATCTTCCTATTCAGGGCCAGCGGAAGCAGGCATTCAGAGCATGCAGGCACCTCTACGAAGGAGGCACCACTAGAGGTACGACTCATAAGTTCATTTTTAAGAAATAAAATTTTTATCATAAAAACAAAAAATTCTTAGAATGATCAATATTAAAATAAATAAGGCCGGATACACCGAATAAAAATTTTAAAAAATTGCATACAAATTGTATATTTACAATTTTGCAGCAAGAGCAGGCTAAATGCTTGCCTGCAGAATGTTGTGTCTACTGCAGTCTATCTAAAATGAAACGGTGAACAGTTTTTATGTGCAGAAACGAATTTTTGTACAAAACATTTGTTGCTAGGTAACCAGTCATATGATATGACTGGTTACCTAGCAACAAGAGCCTACTGACAGTAGAGCAGTGGGGACTATTATTTCGTCTCTGTGTCATGTTGTGTAATAATTTCTTGTGGGTATAAAATAGAAATGGAATCAAAAATGTAAAAAAAGTTATCCGGTGCACAAAATCATAAGTGTCATGCTGCGAAAGAAGCAAATATTAAGAAACAAACTGGAGCTCTTAATAAATTTGTTAAAATATTAAAATATTCTGATTCAGATTGTAACCAACTCATCATCATCATCATCATCATCAAATTCCTGCCATGTACCCTCAAGGGGTGTACAGGATATGACAGTACTACATGAAAAAATTACATCATTACTAACTTCCTATCTACAATTTTCCTCCAAATCAGTCTGTTACTTGTCAAGACTCCAACATTATCAGATCTTATATTTCTATCGTCTAAGGCACTTTGTACCGTATCAATCCACCTATATCCTGGTCTTCCTCTGGGTCGTTTTCCTGCCAACCTGGCAGAGAACACTTGTTTTGCTAATCTTTCCTCTCCCATTCTATTTAAGTGACCATACCATCTGAGATTAGCTCTGCTAACGCATTCCTGGATGCTGACAATGTCAAGTTCTTTCCTAATATCCTCATTTTTAATATGATATTGCCATTGATGCCATCTGTTCACGCCTCTAATCTTTCTCAGGACTCTCATATCTGCGGTCTCTAGTCTTTGGTCAAGTGTTTTACTTCTGACCCAGCTCTCATATCCATAAGTTAAAATTGGTTTGAACACAGTCTTGTATACAGCTAATTTAGTGTTCCGACTAATTTCTTTCTTATTCCATATGAATTTATTCAGTTGACTTCCCACGATACCAGCTTTGCTGATTCTGTTGTCTATTTCTATATTTAGTTTACCATCTTCAGTAAAAATTGTGCATAAGTAGCTGAAATGTTTTACTTGTTCCACAGGTTCTCCATTCACAATTGTTGACATTTTCTATGATTCTGCCTATTTTCATTGTCTTTGTCTTTTTATTGCTGACCTTCATACCATATCTATTACAACAGCTATTCAATTTAGTCAGAGAATCTTGCAGACTTGTAGCGGATTTATTTAGAAGTATAACATCATCCGCATAAAGCAAAGAGCTGACATTAACATCTCCAATTTTGATATCAGGTTTAATACCACATTCCTTCATAATGTGATCCATATAGATAATGAATAACAGAGGGGATAATGTACATCCTTGTCTCACACCAGATTTAACATTAAACCATATTCCTGTACTTCCTTCAATTCTAACTGCTGACTCACAACTCAAATAAAGACTAAGTATTGCTTGATATAATGCCCCATTGACACCATATAACTGCAGCGTATTGAATAGCTTCTCTCTTGGCACCTTGTCATATGCCTTTTCCAAATCGACAAAACTTAAATACAGATCTTTGTTATATTCCCATGCTTTCTCGACTATTTGTCGTAAAGTGAAGATCTGATCCTGACAGCTTCTATTTGGCCTGAATCCAGCTTGTTCTTCACCAAGCTTTTCTTCCACAATTCTTCTCAACCGTTTCTCAAGTATACTTGCATAGATCTTGCCAGGAACACTCAGTAGGGAAATACCTCTGTAATTCTCACATTCAGTTTTATTTCCCTTTTTATATATGGGTACTATGAGAGCTCTACTCCAATCATCGGGAATTTGTCCCTCTGTCCAGGCTTTCTGAACTATGCAGTGCAGCCACTGTAAGACTCTTATACCACCATACTTCAGCATTTCTGGTCGAATATCAGCTACTCCTGCTGCCTTTCCACATTTCAAGCCTTTGGTGGCTTTTTCGACTTCAAGTATGGATATGTAGTCCTGATTGCATGCCTGGTCAGTGTTTTTTATCACTGTGCTCTCATCACTGCTTGTTTCATTTAGCAGTTTTTCAAAGTAATTACTCCATACTTCAAGGATATCTTTTTCTCCTGTTTTCATTTCACCTTTATCATCTCTAATTCCTTTTACAGCACTCTTTCCTCCATTCCTAAGCTTCTTCAACAACCTCCAGAATATTTTGCCACCTTCTTGATATTTATTTTCTATGTTCTTGCCAAAGTCCTCCCATGACTTTTGTTTAGCTAGTTTTACACACTGTTTAGCTTTCTTACATTTGTCTCTGTATTCTGTAAGAGTAAAAGCTGACTTATTTGCCAGGAACTTTTGATATGCTTTCTTCTTTTCCTTCACTGCCTCTTTAACTTCCTGTGTCCACCAGGGAGTTCTGATTTTTTTATCCTTGCACACAACCTCACCACATGCCTCTCTGGCAGAATCAATCAATGTTTCCTTCAGTTTGCCACTGAATCTCCAAGGTTTGATTCCTGTTCTCAAACTCTTTCATTTTCTTTTCAATAATATTTCTGTATTTTAGTCTACAGTTCACATCTGAGAGCTGCTCAACTTTTATTCGCTTTAAAACTTTCTTACATGTTATTCTTTTCAATATGAAATTCAATTTTATCTTGCTCAAGACTAAATAGTGATCACTTCCAATTTCAAATCCTCTGTACACTCTGGTGTCCTGCACCAAGGAGAAAACATCACTATCAACAATAACATAGTCAATGAGACTTTTCTTATTCCTAGCCTCTTCTCTCCATGTGAATTTGTGCACATTTTTATGTTGGAACATGGTGTTAGTAATAACCAGTCCATGTCCTGAGCAGAAATCCAACAGATATTTGCCATTATTATTAACTTTGCTCTTTTCTCCAAATTTTCCCAAAACATTTTTGTATGTCTGACAATCACTTCCTACTCTGCTATTTAGATCCCCAACAAGGACCAACTTTTCCTTTTTCATTGTGTCAGTTGCTTTTTCTAAAGCCTCAAAAAATTCCTCCACTTCTACCTTAGTAGAACCTTCTGTGGGACCATAGGCACAAATAAGTCTCATTGTCCAGTTCCCCATTCTCATATTTGCCCACATTACTCTACTTGAGACTGACTGCCATTCAAGAAGATTAGCGTCGTATTTTGTGTTGAATACTATGGCTACTCCTTCTTTTCCTTGATTGTCATTGCCTGAATATAACATTTTGTATTTATTGCTCAGAAAGATCTCACCAGTTTTGGTCTTTTTTGTTTCAGTCACCCCTATTATGTCGATCTGGTACTTATCTAATTCCTCAGCTAGCTCCATTTCTTTGCCATTCAGGCTTCTTACGTTGATAGTACCGATCTTTAACTCTGGTAATGTTGAGTTGGGGTTTGTTTTCAGATTTGTTCCAGTATCTGACTTTTCGCTGTTCGCCCTGGTTCCCTGGCGAAAACAACGGGGGGGGGGGGCTTGTTTAACCGGGCGACGCCCCAGCCGGCATGAAATTTTGTCATGTTGTACCATCATTTTTTATTTTGGTTTAACCAATAAGAATACAATTTGGTCGGCTAAATATCAAATTGCCAGCCCATCCTCGTTCGTTCAGTATCAAAGTAGATACCCAACAGGGTGCACCACGAGAAGGTGAGGATTGGACATTAGGTCAGAAGCCCTGGTCGGTTCTCCGCATTCCTTTAAAGGCTATGTGGAGGTCTCCTCTCAGTTATACAGCTTTGACCCTTAAGCACCCCTGTAACCAACTCAATACATCAGAAATCAGAGTTGTGCACACAGTGCACATCATCCAGTTTGCATGAAAGTACTATTGAACAAGACAACAAGAAGCATGATTTAAGTGAAAAACAGGCGAAGATTTAGTTGTAGTTGACCACAACACTAACACATTGTTAGTCTCCGTAAATTTAGAAGATCCAAGTGAATGGGGAAATAATGATGAAAAATTACGAGTTGTTTTAATTGAAATGGGGCCTGTTCAAAAGTAAAATATAATATATCCCAGAGATACATATGGTCGTAAATTTGGTGACATGTATTATAATAGAAAAATGGAAAACGGGGAGCTCGTGCCAAGAACATGGCTCATTTATTCTGGAACTTTAAATTCTGTTTTTTGCTTTTGATGCACACTTTTCGCACCTACTGAATCAAGTAGTCTTGTAGAAGGTTATAGCAATTGGAGAAATGTAAGTACAACTTTGCATAGACATGAGACTAGTTTAACTCACATGAAAAATTTCCTAAAATGGAAGGAACTCGATAAAAATTTAAAAAAGAAAACTACTATTGATTACCAGATTCAAAGATGAAATATTTACGATTAAATAATTTTCACTGTGGTTAATACGTGTGTTTCTTTTAATTATGATTGCGCCACAAGTTTCGTTATTTTTTTAAAAAAATCTGATAAATTATATGAAAGGAATAATGACAATTTTTTTAAATTAGTTGAACCGTTTGCGAAGTTTCATCCCATTATGGAAAATCATGTTGAAAGGGTCCTACAACGAAACAATAGAGTACACTATTTGAGTAAAGACAGTCAAAATGAAATATTGGAAACTTTAAGTAATGCAATCAGGGATACAATTTTATTATCAATCCGAAAATCTAAATATTATTAAATAATTTTAGGCTGCACACCTGATGTCAGTAAAACAGAACAAATGATGATTATTATTCGCTTTGTTTCCTGTGACAATGGAATTGTCAAGATCAGGGAAAACTTTTTAGGTTTTGCAGATATATCAGATTCCACAGGACGTGGTTTATGTGCAACAATAATGGAACAACTGGAAAAATGGAACATTCCCATTGAAGACATGCGACGTCAAGGGTATGATAATGGGACGAATATGAAAGGGAAAAAGTATGGGCTCCAAAATTAGCTTTTGAACAAAAATCCTAGAGCTTTTTACGTAACATGTGCTGCTCATACTCTAAATTTAATCATTAACGATGCAGCCAAAGTAAATGCAGATACAATTAGTTTCTTTGTAATTATTCAAGAAATATACAATTTCTTTTCATTCTCTCACAAATGTTGGGCAATCCTTTCAAAGTTTATAAAAAATATGACATTGAAACAGCCAACAGAAATGCGATGGGAAAGTAAAATTAATGCAATCCGCCCTCTACGATATCATTAGGAGAAATTTACAATGCACTTTTTGAAATTTTAATAAAGAAACTCAGCATGAAGCACAAACATTATGTGCTAAAATAAAGGACTACAAATTTATTTGCACGCTTATAACTTGGCATGATTTACTTAACAGAATAAACCCTGTGAGTAAAATGCTTCAAGGCAAAAATATTCTTACAAGAGTATCGATCAGATACAAATTTTAAAGAAGTTCTAAAAACGGCAAAAGAACTGACTGAGTGAAGAGGTGGATGGAGAACAAGAATTTAAAACTAGTACAAAAGTTCGATGATGAAAGTAGACACAATAATTTGACTACGAACATCATGACGAAACGCCACAATCGCCAGAAGATAAATTTAGTGTGAATGTGTTTTATACACTTCTAGACGTTGCAATGTGTTCATTAATAGAATGTTTTGAACAACTAAAAACATATTATGATAATTTTAATTTCTTGTATAGATTACTAAAAATTAATAACAAAGATTTATAAAAAAATTGTGACAATTTAGAGATTCTCTTGAAGGACGGCGACAGTAAAGACATAAATGCAATAGAACAATATGACAAGTTATGTGCATTCTGGGATATTTTTCGGAAGGATAATTTAAATATTCAAAACCCTTTCGATATTCTTAATTTTATTGTCGATAATTTATCTTTCCCTAATTTTTCAATTGCTTTAAGAATACTATTAACCATACCTTTACAGTAGCGAGCAGTGAACGTTCCTTTTCCAAGTAGAAATTGATTAAAACCTACTTAAGATCAAGTATGCCACAAAAAAAAGGCTTGTTAGTTTGGCATTGGCATTAATAGCTATTGAAAATGATATACAGGTGCTTAAGGGTCAAATCTCTATAACCGAGAGGAGACCTCCACATAGCCTTTAAAGGAATGCTGAGAACTGACCAGGGCTTCTGACCCAATGTCCAATCCTCACCTTCTCGTGGTGCACCCTGTTGGGTATCTACCTGGATACTGAACGAACGAGGATGGGCTGGCAATTTGGGATTTAGCCGACCAAATTGTATTCTTATTGGCTTAAACCAATATAGAAAATGATAGTACAACATGACAAAATTTCATGCCAGCCTGGGGCATCGCACGGTTAAACAAGGCCCCAGTTGTTTTCGCCAGGAAACCAGGGCGAACAGCGAAAAGTCAGCTACTGGAACAAATCTGAAAGCACACCCCAACTCAACATCACAAGAGTTAAAGATCGGTAGTATCAACGTAAGAAGCCTGAATGGCAAAGAAATGGAGCTAGCTGAGGAATTAGATAAGTACCAGATCGACATAATAGGAGTGACTGAAACAAAAAAGACAAAAACTGGTGAGATCTTTCTGAACATTAAACAAAATGTTATATTCAGGAAATGACAATCAAGGAAAAGAAGGAGAAGCCATAGTATTCAACACAAAATACGAAGCTAATCATCTTGAATTGCACGCAGTCTCGAGTAGAGTGATGTGGGCAAATATCAGAATGGGAAATTCGGCAATGAGACTTATTTGTGCTATGATCCCACAAAAGGTTCTACTAAGGTAGAAGTGGAGAAATTTCTTGATGCTTTAGAAAAAGCAACTGACACAATGAAAGAGGAAACGTTGGTCCTTGTTGGGGATCTAAATAGCAGAGTAGGAAATGATTGTCAGATATACAAAAATATTTTGGGAAAATTTGGAGAAAAGAGCAAAGCCAATAATAATGGCAAATACTTGTTGGATTTCTGCTCAGGTCATGGACTGGTTATTACTAACACCATGTTCCAACATAAAAATGTGCACAAATTCACATGGAGAGAAGAGTCAAGGAATAAGAAGAGTCTCATTGACTATGTTATTGTTGACAGTGATGTTTTCTCCCTGGTGCAGCACATCAGAGTGTACAGAGGATTTGACATTGGAAGCAATGACTATTTAGTCTTGAGCGGGATAGAATTGAATTTCGTATTGAAAAGAATAACATGTAAGAAATTTTTAAAGCGAATAAAAGTTGAGCAGCTCTCAGATGCGAACTGTAGACTAAAATTCGCAAAGATTATTGAAGAAAAAATGAAAGAGTTTGAGAACAGAAACCCAATCTTGGAGATTCAGTTGTAATCCTTGAAGAAAACCCTGACTGATTCAGCCAGAGAGGAATGTGGTGAGGTTGTCTGCAAGGATAGAAAAATTAGAACTCTATGGTGGACACAGGAAGTTAAAGAGGCAGTGAAGGAAAAGAAGAAAGCATATCAAAAGTTCCTGGCAAATAAGTTTGCTTGTGCTGATAGAGAATACAGAGACAAATGTAAGAAAGCTAAACACTGTGTAAAACTAGCTAAACAAAAGTCATGGGAGGACTTTGGCAAGAACATAGAAAATAAATATCAAGAAGGTGGTAAGATATTCTGGAGGTTGTTGAAGAAGCTTAGAAATGGAGGAAAGAGTGCCGTAAAAGCAGTTAGAGATGATAAGGGTTACATAAAAACAGGAGAAAAAGATATCCTTGAAGTATGGAGTAATTACTTCGAAAAATTGCTAAATGAAACAAACAGTGATAACACAGTGGTAAAAAAACTCTCAACAGGCTTACAGTCAGGAATACATATCCATACTTGAAGTGGAAAAAGCCATCAAAGGCTTGAAATGTGGAAAGGCAGCAGGAGTAGATGATATTCGACCAGAAATGCTGAAATATGGTGGTATAAAAGTCTTAGAGAGGCTGCACTGCATAGTTCAGAGAGCCTGGACAGAGGGACAAATTCCCTATGACTGGAGTAGAGCTCTCATAGCACCCATATATAAAAAGGGAAATAAAACTGAATGCGAGAATTACAGAGATATTTCCCTACTGAGTGTTCCTGGCAAGATCTATGCAAGCATACTTGAGAAACGGTTGAGAAGAATTGTGGAAGAAAAGCTTGGTGAAGAACAAGCTGGATTCAGGCCAAATAGAGGCTGTCGGGATCAGATCTTCACCTTCAGACAAATAGTTGAGAAAGCATGGGAATATAACAAAGATCTGTATTTAAGTTTTGTCGATCTGGAAAAGGTATATGACAAGGTGCCAAGAGAGAAGCTATTCAATACACTACAGTTATATGGTGTCAATGGGGCATTATACCAAGCAATACTTAGTCTGTATTTGAGTTGTAAATCGGCAGTTAGAATTGAAGGAAGTACAGGAAGATGGTTTAATGTTAAATCTGGTGTGAGACAAGGATGTACATTATGCCCTCTGCTATTCATTATCTATATGGATCACATTATGAAGGAAAGTGGTATTAAACATGATATCAGAATTGGAGATGTTAATGTCAGCTCTTTATTTATGTGGCGATGTTATACTTCTAAATAAATCCGCTACAAGTTTGCAAGAGTCCCTGACTAAATTGAATAACTGTTGTAATAGATATGGTATGAAGGTGAGCATTAAAAAGAGAAAGACAATGAAAATAGGCAGAATCATTGAAAATGTCAACTGTGTTGTGAACAGGGAACCTGTGGAACAAGTAAAACATTTCAGCTACTTAGGCAGGATTTTTAGTGAAGATGGTAAATTAAATATGGAAATAGACAACAGAATCAGCAAAGCTGGTCTGGTGGGAAGTCAATTAAATAAATTCATATGGAATAAGAGAGAAATTAGTCGGAACACTAAATTAGCTGTATACAAGACAGTGTTCAAACCAGTTTTAACTTATGGATCTGTGGGCTGGGTCAGAAGTAAAACACTTGACCAAAGAGTAGAAACTGCAATACGAGAGTCCTGAGAAAGATTAGAGGCGTGAACAGATGGCATCAATGGCAATATCATATTAAAAACGAGGATATTAGGAAAGAACTTGACTTTGTCAGCATACAGGAATGCATTAGCAGAGCTAATCTCAGGTGGTATGGTCACTTAAATAGAATGGGAGAGAAAAGATTAGCAAAACAAGTGTTCTCTGCCAGGTTGGCAGGAAAGCGACCCAGAGGAAGACCAAGATATAGATGGATTGATATGGTACAAAGTGCCTTAGATGATAGAAATACAAGATCTGATAATGTTCGCAAGTAACAGACTGATTTGGAGGAAAATTGTAGATAGGAAGTTAGTAATGATGTAAATTTTTCATGTAGTACTATCATATCCTGTACACACCTTGAGGGTAGATGTCAGGAATTTGATGACGATGATGAAAATGATATATGTGCGGAATTAGACGTTAAGACCATTATTTCTAATTCTGTGAATATGAAATCAAGAACCGTAAAATTTTCATTTAAAAAATTTCTCAAGTATATTTATGTAATTTAATTTACTTTCTGTTATTCTGTAAAGATTGTATTTTTTGAATACTTATATTAAATGTTCTAATTATTTCTGAATTTTTTCTTATTTTCTCATCTATCTTGAGTTTCTTTTATTTTCCTAAAAGATAGTTCCACTTATAAAAATGATTAAGAAATTTTTACAAATTACTAAGAATTTAGTAACTTGTAAAATGCAAGAATTTTTTAAACTTTAGTTCAAATAAATTTTAACTTTAATTAAAATTCATTTTAATTTTGTTAGCGATTCAGGTCAGTGAGAAGGCTATAATCCCTGTATCATTATATTCGACGATTAAAGTGAAGTGGCTTTATCAAAATTTGCTTTAACTTTTGAGAATTATTTGAATATTCGAGTTTTTAATGATTATCCTGCATAGTCAACACCCCTGGTTCGTTACATTTAGCAAACCAACGTGTGGCTGTTCTGTCAAAATTTATTTAAGAAATTTCAAATAATTTAAATTTTTATTGTCATAAAAGAACCACACACACACACATCATTACAGGGTTGCTTAGATAGAAATTGCATGCGGGCAACAAAGACCTTAGCACCGGCACTGCTCCCATTGACACTTTTCTTCTTCACAATATCTAGCAATGGTCTTAAATCTATTGCTACCTGATTTATACTACCACTCAGGTCATTTCCTTTTTGCCACGTGATATTTCCTCCTTCCAATTTATATCACCATAATTAAACTCCCCCATGATAATCACTATCCCTGCACTCATTGCACTAATTTGCTGATGCATGAATAACTATCATCTTTTCTGCATCATGCCCTTTCTTTATTGCTAAAGCCACTCTCTATTGTTCCACCAGCCAAGCACTCCTCGAGCATATCGCACTCCATAACCTTAATCATAGAATCACCACATATTTTACCACTCATAACTTCATTCAAGTCCAAACAACATCACTCACAGCCTCATTTTCTACGCTATTCAGCATGACTCTCGCAGTTTCATTACTCAACGCTCTTTTACTTACTCCCTCACTCTCATGACATCTTGTTTCTTCTAGACCTCTTGTGCTTTCATTCTGTTGACACCCAATCACTCCCATACTATTTATTACTTCATCAATCACCAAAGCCTCTCCCATACTTAATCCTGTTCTAGTTACTTCAGCGAAAGTATCTCCATAGTCCTAATTTCTCTATTCAAACACATTTAACTCAGTTTTAATTTCCAGAACCTCTTTACTGAGCACTTCCAATTCCTATTGCACAAGATGAAGGTCACTTTTCATTTTCAGGAACTCCTGCCGAAGTTCTTCCACAACGGTCACGACGTCTGCTTCCATTCCAAATCACTCCAGCCTATCCTGACACTTCTCATTGATGTTTTTATTCTTCTCATTTAGCCAAACAGTCCACAGATCCTTCACATTCTTCAGCGCATACATGTAACAGTTTCCGCAACACAGCCATTGCGAAAAATTCAAAGCAGAGCCAGATTTTCATATAGAAGCCCACCTAGGAGCAGTTGACGTACATCTTTTGTTGGATGCCATCTTTAGACATTGAAGTAGTGAAACAAACAGCAGCAAAAACACAGTATATACCACAGAGTTTCAAATAACACCGCTGAAGGACACTTGTATCCAACCGAAGCACAACTTGAGACAAAAAACCACACTATATATACTTTACTTTAAAATCACGTTTTCCAGCACAACTCAACACGACCTCCACGTTCACTAGCGACACCCCAAATAAGTGAACTGATACAGTTACAATGTTTTGGAAAACTGAAATATAAGATCTGACAATACTGAGTCATTAATGATAAGACTAATTTGGAGGATATACTGCCAATTGGATGTTAGTAATGATGTGAATTTTTCATGTAGTACTATCATAGTATCTTGTAAATCCAACAAGTGTATATATTAGGAATTTCATAATAATGATTCTTTTTATACAGTTGACTTGTCCTGTAGCAGATGTTATAACTTCCAGCACAGTTTCCAGACTCACAGGACAAGACTATTCTAAAAGAAATTCACTACTGCAAGCCTTTGTTGCATTCCTTCCTTCCTTCCTTATGAATTTGCTATGGTTACAGTTAATTGTATTATACTCTTCATTTTCACTGAAAGATTTATTAGACTAATGAAAATTAAAATTTTCATACCAATCCATGCCTTGGAATAATGGTTTTCGAATAAGTTCATGGAATGTGAGAAGCTTGTACAGAGTTGAAGCATTTCAAGAAATTATACATGAATTAATTATATATCTAAAATGGAGTAGAAAGCAATATAGAGACATAATGGGCAGGAGAAAATAATATGAAGATAATATGAGTAAACCTTTTACTACTTTTTGGTGGAAACAACTCTGAAAAACATGAATTTGGAACAGATTTCATCATAAAGAAAAAATTGTGGTCATCTTTGATTTAAACTGGATTTAAACTTTTAATGAAAGATTAAGCAAATTAACAGTACAAACAAATTGATTCACGATAACCTTTATTAATGACACATCTATAGGAGGCACAGAAAAGGAAATAAAAGATGAATTCTATGAAAAACTGGAACTAATCCTTAAAAAAAATTCCACATCAGGATATAATCATTTTATTAAGAAATTTCAATGCAAAAATTGGACTGTACCACATATTCAAATTTAATAAAAAGCAATGCTATGTTTATGAGGAAGAAAATACATAAACAACATGGAAATCTAATGGACATACATCTAATTACGTTTCAAAAGAGCTGAGTGTGATAGCAACCATTTTCTAATTGGTGCTCTTCTTAAGGTTAAAATAAACAGTAGATATTTTTCAGCACATGCAAATCAACTGGGATACAATATTAACAAACTGGATAGAACAGAGAAGAGAAGAAAAAAAAAAAGGGAGAAGAGTGCAAATTAAAAGAGAAACTGAAAAAGATGAAGCTGGAAAATAATTACAGCATCTGGAATAGTATCAAGGATAGTATAAATAACAGCAGAACACTCAATTGGAATTCAAAGTAAAATACAGCATAAAAAATGGTTTAATGAAGAATGTGAACTAGCAGTAAAGAAAAAATAAAAAAGTTAAAAGCATTTGGCTTAATAGCCCAACTGATATTAAAGCCGCTCAGAGATACAAGATAGCAAGGAAGACAAAATAATCAGACAACAGAAAATAAACTTTTTTTTTTTTTGTGAACAGATTGAAAAAATCCAGAAATAGTTTACACCAAATAATCCTAAATTTTTTTCCCATAAAATCAAAATATATATAAAAAAAAAAACAGATTCACATATGAAAACAACAATAATCAGCAATAGCAATGAAGAAATACTAGCTACTAGAGATGAAATAGCAAACAGGTGGAGATCGTACTTTAACAAACTCCGAAATTGTGATAAATTTTGATGAAAAGTTAGGATTACAAATCAATCAGGATAAAACTAAATATTTAAAAGTATGCAAAAATTGCAATCAAAGGAAAATTAACCAGTTTCCCATTGATAACCTGAAATTTAAAATTACTGCTTCCTTAAAATACCTTGGAACATTATAAGAGAATATATAAACTGGGTTTAATAGGCCAAAGATATTGATACAGAAATGTCAGCCTACTAGTTTTGCCACGTAACTGGTAGCTTCATCTGGGCAAGATAACTCCACACAAAAACAGTTTAAAGAACAAAAACAAGCTTAAATTACAACTAATACATAACCAAAGGATGAAAAATATCAAATTCATATTTGATACCATTACACAAATGCATGGAGCATGTATGTTAGCAGTTGGCTAGTCATTTTAAGCAGGTGTGTCCTATAAACTGACTGTGAAGTTGAACTCTGATATGCTGAGCAATCTTATGAGTGATTTACAGACGTCATCCCTTAGTTTCTGTTTAGGTTACCTCTTGAGCAGATCACTACTGCAGCTTCTTTTATTGAGTGGTAGGTTTAATCGTCTTCTATGTATGGCATAGTACTTTTATCCCATTCAATATTCAAGTTCACCTTAGAACTCAAAAATGAAGGAAAATTATCTTTTTTAGACATGTTAATCAAAAAACAAATGGATAATAGCATTGGTCTAAATGTATACTGCAATCTGACTCACACAAGCCATTACCTGCATTTCGCCTCTTCGCACCATATTTTACAAAAGTTAAGCACATATGCTAACAAACAGAGCAGTCTGTATCATAAGAGATGGCAGAGTTTTAACAGACAAATTAGATATTAGATCTATTAAATTCAGTTTATATCATCTTATAATATATAGTGGTCGAAAAAACATTCATCACCTTGGAACATTGATTACTTGAAATAATAAAATAAGTCCAGAAATAAAAGCTAGAATAAATGCCTCCAATAAATCTCATCATTCACCATCTTTCAAAATTCTATCAAGCAGAGTTAAAACAGAAATATACAAGACAAACATTAGACTTATTGTTTTATATAGAGCAGAAACTTGAAGCATAACAAAATAAGATGCAAAATCTTGGAAGATCTTTGAAAATAAAACCCTCAGAAAAAGTCTAAGGAAGACTTGCAAGATACAACAGAACAGGTGAATGGAGAAGACATAATCAAGAACTATATGAACTCTACAGATCGCCACTTCAAGCTGATGAAATAAGAGCTTACAGATTGAGATGGCTTCAACATGTGAAAATTATGGATGAGGAGAGAGAATGGCTAAACAAGCATTCCAGATGAAGCTTGATGGAAAGTGAACTAGAGGTAGATTGGCTATGCTGGGAATCCAGGACTAAAATGAAAGAGCTCAAGACAGAAAGGAATGAAAGAATTTGGTATATGCAGCAAAGAACCTCAGAGGTTTAGCAAGCTAAAGAAGAAGAATGAAAATTAAAATTCCTAAGGTGAATCGTTAACAAAACATTTAGTTAAAGTGAAGTTAAGTATCATTTACACCTTTAGATAGTGTAATGCAGTGTGCTTGAAAGTTGTAATTTTCAGACATTCTGATTTTATATAATTTTCTACTGAGGTAAACCAAAGTTTAAAAAAATTATTAGCATGTTCAAGTGAGTTATGTTATTTTAAAAGCTGGCTGCTATTATTACACCTTAAAAAATTGTGTTAATTATTGTTGAAAATGACAGTATCTATACAATCCATGCTGATCATATAAAATATTATGACTAATTAAGAAACTTCACGCTTTTTCCATAAATTTTGTCAAGAACCTACCTGCAACTGCACATTAGTCTTTATTTTCAAAATATCTTGCAGCATTTTACAGTAATCCACTCTGGTTTCTTCATCTTTTACAGGAAATTCATCAATTTCATTATCACTATATTTAGAATTAGAAAAAGCCATTATGCTCAGATAAAGGGGAAAAAAATATTAAGAAACTGAATGAGCATAGTAATCTTAGAGTACAAGAATAAATATGCTTCATAAGATATTAGTTTGATATAATAAAACTGCTGCTTCAAAATAAGAATACAATAAGCATTTTTTTTTCAATCTCAAAAGACATATTTTTAATAGAAATAAAACTGCCTAAATAACCAAAACTGAAATGACCAAAATATTTGTCCCCAGCAGTATGTAGAGGATTTTTGTAAGACAGTGGAGGATTTGGGGGGGGGTTACACATTTTCCTCAAGATAAGCAGTAACTTTTTTTTTGTACTGGTATCCACAAATATGCTATGATTTAGTAACAAAAATTCAATATTACAAATTTTGGTAGAGAGTTAAACATCCTTTTATTTTGAAGGATATTAAATTATACCACAACCTGCACATATAATTGAATGTTTGAGTATTTCTTTGTGTTATGGGGGCGGGGGGTGTCTGAAGATAGTGACTGAATGAGAGAGAGAGAGACCTCTGGGAATCTAGGGAGCAAAATATCTGGGAAAGGTAAGTAAAGGTTGTTCTCAATTTCTACTGTAAAAATTTTTTACTCTAGAGTTTAAGCTGTTTAGTTGTATTAATAATGTATCTAATGTGTTTTGGCTGTGTGACATATTTTAAAGGGAAGGAGCTCAGAGCATCTTCTTTAAACCCTTTATAAGAAGCAATTCTGAATTTAGTAAGAGAAGATAAAAGCAGATTTCCCCATCTTATCTTTGATTTGGAAGTAGATATTTTTTATACCACTTGACTGCATTACTAGTTTCAACAGTGTAAAGGTGTAGGGTACGAAATTATTAATCTATAGTACATTTGTACCGTGGGTGGGCTGAAGATTTTTTCCCTGCCATTTTTATCAATTTACATATACATACACACACATATAAATGATTACTCAGAGTGCACGTATAGTCTTACAGTATCCCTGTAAAACTGTCTTCAAAATCTTTTGCTATGCAAGAAATGTTCAGTTAGTTTCAAAATACATTGGCATCCTATAATTGTAAGCATCTCATCTGGATGTGTTAAGCATGTAGAAAAATACTGAAAGGTTACAAAAATAAATAAACGTTCTTAAATTTCATGTTCCTATTCCATATCCACCTTACCACACTTTTGCAAAATATTAATAGCTCAACACCAAGCAATGAAATTCATCTCCTACCTAAAGACAATCACAAACATCCATGCCCACAGTAGGATTCAAACACTCAACCAGTTGGTTGGAGAGCAGGTACACTACACTGACCACTTGGCCAACCGAGCCAGAATTGACCACTTCTTGTAGTTCATCTGCCAAGTTGCCTAAAAGAAAAAAAAATTCTAGGACACTGCTATATATAGTTTAGATAAAACAGTATCTCTCTGTATCCTCCCTCCATTTTTAAATCAGGAGTTTCTCCTTATTTCATAAATGCAGTTGCTATATACATGACTAAATATAAAGTTATTTCAACTGATTTTTGTGTTTTTAATAATTTGTCTTATTAGATAAGATATGATCAACAGTGGTGCATGTTTTTTTTTCCCCCTCTCTCTCCCTCTCCTGAATCATGCTTGGATTCAGAAAATCTACTAAAAGGTTGGAATTGTTTTAGTTTTCATTTCTCTGTTAATGCTTGGAAATAGATTAATAGATTAAGTTTTTAACATATGACAGAGCTACTGCTTGTACTAACTTATCTAATTTATATACAGGGTGTTCGGGATAAATTTGACATATTTAGAATTAATTATATTTTTCCGTAAGTTACATGTATTAACACACACTTCTCTTCATTTAAAAGTTTGGACCCTTCTTCATTCATATACAAGATGTCAGAAAGGATGGATAGCTGGAACCCACCTGAATCATGGAAGAGAATAACTTGTATCATGATGATTCGTGCCGCCATCAAAATAAGGATATTACGACTGCTGCCCAATGCTCCCTGAATACAGTAAAAACAATCAGGCATGAACTAGAGACTTGCAATGGTGACTACGAGGATGTAGCAAGAAGAAAGATCCCTAGCAGACGATCTGATTGCGTTCATACAGCAGAATTGCTCGCAAATCTGCAGGAACAGGTGTTGAAGAACCCTGGCATTGGAATTCGGGCTTTGTTCGTGGAGTTGCTAACTGTAGTCAAGCCCTGGATAACAAGGGTAGCCAATGGTAGGCCGTATGTATGGCAGCAGGATTCGGCCCCTAGCAACACCTCTGGGAAAAGTCAAAAATGGTTGTCTGAAAATTTCTACGACTTCACCAGTCCAAATGTTTGGCCTCCAAACTCCCCAGACCTTAACCCCATGGATTATTTTGTATGGGGCGCAGTTGAAAAAGACACCAATCGCGCTTCCAGTAATACAAAAGCCCAGTTAATGGATAAAATTAAAACAGTTTTTGCGGCCCTTCCCAGGGAGACTGTAGCATCAGCTTGTTCGAGGTTCCGAAGCAGAATTGAAGCTGTGATCGATGCTAATGGTGGTTATTTTGAGTAAATCTTGTTGATAGTATTGTAATTAACTCTGCCTGTAATGTTTTTTTGTCAATTCATTAAATTTAATAGATACAAAGAAGATTTTCTTTTTCCTTACGAAACTGTCAAATTTATCCCGAACACCCTGTATATATATACAGCTCACTTTGCACTATAGTAAATAACAGGAATAGTGAGGTAGTGATTTTCCTGTTTAGAATAGAACTGTACTTACACGTGAGTTAGTTATAACGATGCAGGTACTGTACGCCCACAGATGCAAGACCCTTTGATACTGTGGGCGTACAGTATTCAGAAGAAAGAAAATCCATTCCAATATTAGGGTAATCAATGCGTTTTGTGGTAGGAGTTTATTATTATAATACGTCGGAAAATTAGCTTTTCTTTTATGAAAATTCTAGTTCTTAAAGTGGCAACTACTACTTGTACAACAGTTGGAAAATTTATGTATAAAGCAAGTGATTTTGCAAGCTGGTGATCAATTTGTACATCCTTTATTTCTTTCTCCCCTTTAGCATGAACTGACTATTCTTGGCACATTGCCAACCCCAGTTCTATGAACTGTTGGCATACAACAATTATAAGAATCAACCAAATAGAGAATTACTTTTATTATCAAAATATGTGTAGCAGTGGTGTACTTTTTTTTTTTTTTTTTTGGATTGCTGGCAATCCATATAGAAATGTGTGATAATGACAGCTACACACCCATTTATCAGCGAAATAAAAAACAAAAGATAGTGTGAAGTTTGTACTTTATTTTCACATGTTAGTTCTGAACAATAAAATTAAGAAAAAAATTTCTATTATGTAAAAAATTGATTCACATTTTCGAAAATGAGAAATGAGAAAGTTCATAAGACATGACTGAAAAGCAATAGACAAATTTTAAAAATGATATATAATAAGTTGCAAAACTGTTTTGAGTGCTAAAAAAATAATAATAATAAAAAATAAAATAAAAAAACTGGTTATCAGACAAGACCTGGAAACTCATACAAAAAAAGTCATGAAGTTAAAATGTTTGAAAACCCTAAAACCTCAGAAATAAATTCATTTGTGCAGTTAGAGAGAAAGTTAGTTAAGAGATCTACAAGGGAAGATAAGAGGAATTATGTGGACAGTTTGGCAGAAGAAGAAGCACAAAACGCTGCAACATTAGGACATATTGGAAGGCTGTATGAGGAAAATATACTCTGAAGGAAACAAACAAACAAGTAAATGCTATAAGGGATAAAGAGGGTTTGCTACTAACTGAAGAGGATATGACTGTTAGCAGATGGAAAGAATACTGATGAAATTTTAAATGTAGCAAGCAACATAAATGACATGATTAGAAGTTCAATAATAGAAGAACCTCCTGTGAGCATAGATTTAAATATTACATTAGAACCAATATCTAAAAATGAAATAATGAACATAAGAGAGAAGATAAAAAGTAGAAAGGATTGGGACAATGATAATAGAGTAATAGAAATGCTTAACACAACTAAGAAATTGTTGTTGATAAACTGCAATGATCTTTAACAATGTGCTAGAGCAGGGGTTCCCACCCCTATGCCTGCGGGCACCATGGCACCCGCCGACCAATTTGTGTGTGCCCACCACTGTTCAACCATGTGCCGTATAGTTTGAAATAATCACGCAACAATTCATGGCATGATGCTATATGACGCATGCGTTAATGACACATGATGAGTATTAAATGCATACAATGTAAAGTAGACGCGGATTCGAAGTGGTTCATTCCAGTTTAAGAACTGGAATATCATCCTATTCTCCTAATTATGAAGCACTGGCCAATGAAATGCAATGCCAAAGATCACACTAACTTACATATATATATTTAAATTTTTATATAATGTAAACTTTCAAGTAATAAAACATTTGATTATAATGTAAACTTTGTATGTATTCATTTAACAAAAGAATTCAAAAAATTTGCTTGAAAAAATAGATGGTGGCCGTCGCCCTACCAGTTAGAATGTGCTCTAGGAAACAAAAAGGTTGGGAACCCCTGTGCTAGAGACTGAAAATATACCTAAACAGTGGAAAGAATCAATGATAATTATAATCCTAAAGAAAGGAGATCTCACTAGATATGAAATTTGAGAGAAATTATTCTACTGTCAGTACCTGCAGAATTTTTCTGTAAAATATTTATAAACAGGATCAAAATGAAGCAGAGAAAATATTAAAGCATGAACAAACTGGGTTTAAAACAGGTGGGAGAACTGTGCATCACATTTTTACTTAAAAGAACATCATGTGCCTGCTGGTCACCCTTCTCCTTTAATTCCCTCTACATTTTTTTATTTTATTTTGAAGCACCAGCTGGATGATGGTATTCATCCATATAACTCCCACTTGATTTATTCTCCTACATCTAGGTATGCAGTCTACTATTACTTCCCTCAAACACATCTTTATCACTTTCCATTTCCATGCACTATCAACACTCATATCACCTCTCCTTCTTCTATCATCCTTTGCAGTTTCACATGTCATGGGGACTGATCCAAGAATACCCTAAACCATCGTCTAATTCCACATATACCCCCTCTTAACTGAAATGCATGGTGTGTGTTTGGATTATGGGATACTAAGGCAAATGATATGAAATCGTTAACCTCTACATAGAAGTAGCCCAGTCGTGAAGATTATTATTATTATTATTATTCAGGCCTCCAAGGAGTCAAAAGACTCATCGCGGGAGGGCCTTCCTAGGAAACACAAAGTCTATCACCGCTCCTTAAACTCATTGACCGTTCTTACTCTCTCATCACTCTATCAGGCAATGCATTCAATGGTTCAACCACCCTCCATGCAAAGAAACCACTCCTCACACTCTTGCTCACAGTTCCCTTTCGTAACTTCCAGGGATGGTCACTTGTCATCACTCCTTCCTGTTGTTCAATCAAGCGAAAGAACTCCCCAGTGTCAACCCTGTAACCACCTCTCAACAGTTTAAAAGTCTCAATCATATCACCTCTCCTTCTTCTATCCACCAAACTGCAGGCCACATTACCTCAGCTTATCCTCATAATTAACACTGTACAGTCCTGAATCCATCTTTGTTATCTGCCTTTGTACCCTTTCCATAGTTAATTTATCCCCTTCATATCCTGAGGACCAAATCTAAGAACAACAGTCTAAGTGTGGTCTGATCAGGGTCTTCTACAACGGAATGACAACTCTTATCTCTGCAGGTCAGCGACCTTCTCATTATTGCAGCAATCCTCTGTGTTACCTTCACAGAAATTTAGGGGACATATTTCACCTTTGCAATATGTTCCCTAAATTTCAGGTTTCTATCAATCATCAACCCCAAATCTCTTATCTCCCCTACTTCCTCCAGTATAGCTCCTCCAATAGAGTATGCAGCATCCCATCTATGGTTCCAAACATCAAGACCTTACATTTTGCTGCATTAAATGGACACCCCCATTCGTTTGCCCATCTGTCTAGCTTATTCAAATCCCCTTGCAGGGCTACCACAACTGCACTATTAATAATAACCCTTCCCAGCTTCACATCATCTGCAAACAACTGAATATTCCCCTGCAATCTACTGACAATGTCACTGATATAAAGGTTAAACAATATAGGTCCCAGTACGTCCCCCAGCTCTCTGTGGGACCCCACTTCTAACCATCTGCTTCCTTGAAACTACCACACCATACACAACTCTGATATGGTTGATATCAGATATCGGACAGCCAATCCTGAATCCGGTTGACCAACCTGACATCCAAATCCATATGATGCAACTTAAATATCAGCTTATGTGGCACCCTGTCAAATGGCTTCACTAAATCCAAGAAAATGGCAGTATATGCCTTTCCCTCATCTACTGCTCTTGTAACTTTATTATAAAAGGCTAGCATATTACTATAACAACAGTGCCCCTTCACAAATCCATGTTGACTCTTACAGATAACATTACCTTCATCTGCCAATTCTGTATACAGTCCCTCACTAATTTCTCCAAGATCTTAACAACTACTGATGACACAAACTGGCCTATAATTAGACACTACCAGTCTTCTACCGCCATTATGCAATGGCACTATCTTACCTTCCTTCCATTCCCTGTGCACCTTTCCCATAGCCAGGTCAAAGGAGCTGTCAGTTCTTTAGCACATTCTCTCAAAACTCATGGTGAAATACCATCCAGTCCCACAACTTTACTCGCATCCAGAGTACTCAGTATTTGGAACACACTATCCTCCTGTGCTTCTAAACCTCGAGCCTGCCCTGTCCCTCTAGTATTAAAATTTACTCCTCCAAGATAAAATACTCCAATAAAGTGTTCGTTGAACAATTCCACTATGTCCTCTGCATCAGTTTTCCCATATTCCCATTTTTATGTCATTCTTCCACAATCATTTCTCCTCCAACTGGTCACATAGCTAAAAAATTCCCTAGGATTTTCTTTGGATCTTAGGGCCAATCTCTTCTCATATTCCAGTTTTGCCTTCCTTACCATACTAGTCACTCTCCTGGCCTGTGTCTTATATTCTTCATGCATCTGCTATTCACCTGTTTAATTCCTGTTTAATATTGTTTGTCATCCACTTTACTCCAAATTGTGCCCTCTTCTACACTTGTGGAATACAGTTTACTATTGCTGCTAACAAATATTCCTTCACAATTTTCCAAGCACTAATGATATCCCAGCCTTCCAATTCCTCACTCCATGAAACTTCCCCAAGTTGGCATCTAAGACTATTATGATCACCTGCCTTATAATTCCACATACGTTCCTGTCTCTTTGATACTCCTGCATGTCTATTCATCTAACAAGTCAAAACCACATTGTCACTCTCTCCAACTGGTGGGAGAGATGTCATCTCAGTTATTATGAACTCTTCTGGTGCTATGACCAAAACTCTTGTTCCATCTATTACATGTTGCCTAAGACATTTGTCCCTCGAGAATTCTAGAAATTCCATTCCCTTATTACTACATGCATCTTCCTCTCTCTCCAATTTATACTGCTGTAGTTAAAATCTCCCATAACAATCATTCTTCTTGCACTTGCCAAGCTCAACTGTCTAAACATCTCCTGGTCCCCACCCTCTGTGCTCCTTGGTTTGTAGCAACAGACCACTAAATATCCAGTCTTGCCTATCTCTACCTCACTCCATATGCTTTCAAAATCATTAGTGTCGCTGCCTTCCAAACCTGCCGAAAAATGCTGTACCCTGCTACTTCTATTCCTGTTATTATACCCTCCTCTGTCAACCACGTCTCAGTGATCCCAATAATCTTTGGCCAGGCTGATGCTATCAGTGCCACCAATTCTTCTCTTTTATTCCTGATACTCCTGGCATTAGTATAAAGCATAAAAATGCCACTATTTCTATACCAAGCATTATCTCCTCTGGCTTCCACTGGGCTCAGCGTTACCTGATGTCGCCCCCCTGCTCCTAAGCACCCATTCCCACAAGAGGCCACCCCTGCTACCATCCACCCTGGGCATTCTAGTTTCCCTGCATTGACACACTGACTTGTTCAGAACAGCAATCTCTCCAGATTCCTATGTCCTTCCTCATTCAAATGCAAGCAGTCTCTCGCATACAATTCCTTTCTGTCATCAAACACCCTACAAGCATCCACATATTCCAATCCTCTCTTCTGACACATTCTTCTAGCTATTATGTTATTGAATAGTACTGCTCTTCTGCTCAGCTCGTCACTATCATACCTAGGCAACACGCACACTATCTTTCCTCTCTGCGTCTTCTTTTATACAACCTCAAGCAAGAATCTATCTCTCGCTGCCCAATTTACATTACCTCTCAAGTCATTTGTTCCCACCATCACAATCATCTCATCCACCCTGTCACCCTTCTTAACTGCCATAGCCACACTTTCTATCGTTCCTCCAGGCAAACACTCCTCACACATCCTATCTTGAACCCCCACAGATCGTTGAGTCCCCGTACATTACACCTCTTACCACTCTGTTCCTCGATTGCTCACATGCATCCCTCACTTTCTCTCCTCTATCCCTGGTTCCAGTGCTCCCTCGCATTCTTCTCATCCCCCTCTCTCTCTCTCTCTCTCCTACTGTTTCCATTCTCTCCTCTTCTATCATTCCCTCTCTTCCACTGTTCCTATTCTCTCCTCTTCTATCATTCCCATAACTCTCTCTCTCACTCCTACTCTGATCTGCCTTGCATTCATCTCATCTCATCTTTCACACTTCTCATCTCATTCCTAGACATTCCACCTGCTCTTTTAGCTCATCTATCTATCTCTGCAAGTCAGCCACTTTTATTTGCCATTCATCCTCCCAACTGAGACCATCTCCGAAAACTTCAATCCTTCAACCTTTCCATATTCCCCACTCTCAATATTTTATTCATATTTCTCTCGCCATTCTCGCCCTCTATCATATCACTCATCTCTCTACGTGGAGAATCTCCCGCCTCTGACTCAACGAGGTCGGTTATAGTCATCTCTAACTCACAAAGTTCCTCCCATTGCCTGCATTTTGCACATATACGTATTTCCCCTTCTCTCACCTGCTACATATACAACCGCCAGGATGCATACATTCCACAAGTCTCGCATACTACAAAATCCTGTATGATATCATGCAAAATGGAGTCCTTAAATGGGGAAGGACTTGGTGATATGACATTTGCAATTTTAACTGCCGCTGCCGCCATTATTCAAAATAGTGTCAAGGAACTATTACAACTAAATGCTAAGTAAGTATAAGGGAGTATAACTATATAAGTATAAACATGAACTAAGATAGTTCATGTACAAACTTTGTTTGCTTACACTTGGACAAAGGATTAAATCAAGAATATAATTTCTTGGCATCTTTAATTTATAGTTTAACCAAGTGAAAAACTTTCAATCAAGTAGAGTCAAATTTAGGAAATAACCAACCTTCAATTATCAAGCCAGCACAAACTGCTGACCCACCAAGGTTGGTTAACTGAAGATCACTATATTTTCATGGATAATGTTCTGCTGAACTGGTCAACACTGATCCTCCATTTTTCTATAAAACCATGGAACATGAGAGGTTGCAAGTCAATATCTGTTTACTGTCCAGCTTTAACCTACAGAACCAACTTATTATCTTCCTCTATCATTCCACTTACCACTGTTCATTGTAACAGCCTCACCTCCCTCACTATATCTTCTCAAAAGATTACAACTTTCAGGTGTTCAAGAAACACATTGAGAGCCTTCTGTCTTCCTATCTTCTTGCCTACACACACAGCATTAATGAAGTGTAAGTTCTACAGCCTTTGGCTGATTCATGGAAAAGTCTTCACGAGAAAATTGAAATATTGTAGTGATGCACATATAGGAAAAACTAATACAATAAATATTTTAAAAAATATTGTTTTCTTCTGTAAAAAAAAAAATAATAATAAATAAATAAATAAATAAATAAAAATCAGCTAATGCCTTTTTATTCCCATATGGGAGTAGGCGAGGCTGTTTGCCCTATCTAACTTTTGGTGGGCAGTTCAATCTCCACTGGCAGCCAAAATCAGAGATAGCTGGCCCAAGACTATCACTAATTAAGCAGCATGCAGTGAAGAGAGACGGCTCAACAAGTGCAGCCATCTCGTGGTCCCTAACTCTAACACAATATATTTAATGTCTGAAATAATGTTGGTTCTATGGTCGATTTTCTTGAGTTTACGGGACGAAAAACCCGAGTTTCCAGGAGAAAAAACTGTTTGCCCGTGCCAGAGATCGACTAACTCGGGAACCGGTCGAAAAAAAAAAATTTCCTCTAGTCGACGACTAGATTCAAAACAAAGTCTTCCTTCGTGTGGTCAAGCACCGTGGCGTGCAAACGCCACATCCACTGAGCTACACAGGCTACTCTGTATTATTTCTTTAATTAGATGTTATCACTTTTTTAATAATATTTTTATTTTGTATAAAGTGAAATTAATATCTTGTATTTTACTGATAAGTGAATTCATTAATTTCTTAAAATATTAATCTTCTTTCTTCTTTCTTAAGACTACAGCCTCTGTATAGATTGTACTATTTTACAAAAGTGTGATGGTGATTAGGGAGTAAGAGCACCAAATTTAAGAATGTGTATTTTGTTTTGTAACCTTTCGCTATTTTTCTACACACTTAAAAGACACTTATGCAGATTTTTTTATCTCATGTTTTATTTTTAAGATTTGGATTTTCCTGAATTTATAAAATAATTCATTTGATAATAATAATAATTATCTTGAATCAAGTTTTTCAAGAATAAATAAAATGTATTGTTGACTAAATGATTATATAGCTGATTTATCCTATGAAAAGATTTATGTACTTTCACTGTCACTTTCTTTAATATGATTATTCAGAAAGTGCATGTATCTATCTCTATAAAACAATAACTGTCTTCAAAATCTCTTTAATACGCAAGAAAGGTTCAGTTAGTTCCAAAATACATGGGTGTCCTATAATTGTAAGCATCTCATCTCAACTAATTCTTCTGAATTAGTTCAGTGGAAAAAAAAAAAAAAAAAAAAAAAAAAATCCCATCTGGATAAGCATAAAGAAAAATAGTGAAAAGTTACAAAAATAAACGTTCTTAAATTTCATGTTCATATTCACCTTACCACACTTTTGTAAAATATTAATATCCCCACTACAGAATCTAAGTAAGAATAAAAAAAGATTAATATTTTAAGAAATAAATAGAAAGTGGAGAATTCACTGATCAGTAAAATGCAACATATTAATTTCACTTGATACAGAATAAAAATATTATAAAAAAGTTAAATAAAATTTAAATCTAAAATTAAATAATTTTATATGTTATTTAATTATAACAGGTTTGCCATAGTGAATTAAGAGAGAGAAAAAGACTGCCTCCTTTCCATTCCAATTAAATGAATGAAGTACTGACATTCAGTTGGATAACTATGGCTTTTGAACTCGTCTCCTACCAAGCTCTAGCAGGTCTTGGGATCCTCGCACTCCCTGGAACACATTAATTAGTCACTAATTTGCTTTACCACAAGCACTGCAATTTAAGTGTTGGTAGCTGGCAATTATGTAGTACAGACAGCCCCTGAATTTAACATTATTATATTAATTCAGGATGACAGTCACATGAAAATTGTTTATTTCTAAAATTTTCAGCTGTTTCATAGCTATTTTCAATACATTATGAGAGAAAAAAAAATTAAACTGAAAGTCTGTGATATTATATGTGCTATTGACTGCAGAAGAATAACTTCATCTGCATTAACAGATATCAAGATAATAAATTAAACAAGATGTAAATAAAATAGTTAATTATTTTAATTTATGCAAATGATAAGTATTAGTTAGGATAACTACAAAAAATTGAGAGTTAAGGTTAGGATTGTGAATTTCACAGCTTTCTTTGTACAGTCTTTCCAGAAGAAAACAGCTTTTATACTTTGGTACTGTTCCACTGAATTCTGTGTTTTATATACATACATTCTTGTTTTTAGAGAAACTTGTGCCATAGTTCTATACAATATATACATGAAAGCACATGGTAAAAGTATTATTTATTAAATTTACTGTCATATATTTCAGTTTGAAATTAACAGACCATTGTCAGTGGCTTAAAAAACAGTTGTTACAAGGTAGAATGCAAACAATTGATTTATTCAAAATAGAACGAGCTGTATGATGTTAAATTGCCAATAGCATTATGCTTTAACTGAAGAAAAGGTTAATCATAACAGTGTAAAATAAATTGTTTTGTTGTTATGATCCATCGACTCCTGGGGACTCCATGAACATACGCTCTCCATTCCAATCTGTCCCTGACCACGTCTTTCAGAACCTCCAAGCACACTCCAGTTGCTTCTTTAAAATAAATTACACACATGTATATAACATCATATTCAACAGATCATCAGATAGATGTAGTATCAAGTTGGTTTCTTAAGTCTTTATGTCTTAAGTTCCTTATGTCTTCATAAAATATCATTCTTGGTCTTAATAGTAATTGGAACAAAAAAAAATTTAATGATGTGTAATCAAACTTCCCCATATTTTTGATAAGGATGAGCAGTCATTCCAATTCAAGTTAGGGTGATGAAGCATGGCTTCAGCACACTCCTTAAATTTGTGCTGAAAAATTTGCATTCAAATTTGTACTGAAATCTATGTAGAAAGCATGTTTCAGACCAAAGAATGTTGTGGTCTGTCTCTGTGTTGAGCTAATCCAGATTTATCGGATTTTTTGTGGAAGATATATTCATCTTCCTGTATTCTTTTTTCTATTGAGCATCCAGTTTGTCCAAAGTAGGAAAGATGGCAGTCACATGGAACTTGGTATACACCTGGAAGAGACATGGGAAAGCATTCATCTTTAGAAGAGGGAAAACATGCTGAGAGTTTATTAATAAAAATAAAAGTTGCTACTAAATCTATTTCTTCAGAATTCTTGAAATCAGTTCTGAAATGCCAGAGATATATGGGACTGAAACTCAACATATTGATTCCTTGTTTGGGTTAGGTTTGTGTAATACCAAAGTATTACACAAAAGCTATTTTGTGTAATACTTACTTGCTAATCTGATTTACTGGACTCCTTAAAAGAAATAATTCTTGATGTTCTTCAAAACAAATCTGTGCAGAACGACCAATCTGTTCATAATAACATATGCTGCAAGAGTAGGGATGTTCTGTAAACACCAGAATAAGAAAGAGGAGAATATTTGTCTTTTGGAGAGATAAGGTATTTATTTAGGTTATGAACTGGACTAAAAGAAACTTGTAGGTCAATCTAGCAAAGAAGTCTTGCTTCCCCCCCCCCCCTCCCAAAGTCCCTTAACATATTATTATTATCATTATTACACGACATCCACAGGGAGTCCCAAGACTCATCGAGGGAGGGCACCTACTCTACATCTCTCCATCTCCATCGTTATCTACACCAGCGCCATATATCACTTACTACCACTACTAGTATTCACAGACAATCTCATATGGGAGACAAATTTTATATATCAATAAATCAACAGTTTTTGTATTATACCATTAAAGTTAGCTGTGATAGACAGTTCCTTGTTTAGAAGAGAATTTGTTGAACATATTTTATGAGCTCTGTCATCTACAAAAATGACTGCCTTAAACTTTCTCAATTTTGGAAAATTATCTTAATACTTACCATTCATGTGTTTCATAAATTGTAATTAATTGTTTAAATTTAAAAATATTTCTTGATATCTATTAATGCAGATGGAGTTATTCTCCTGCAGTCATGCATATAATATCGTGTGTCATCAATTTAATTGTTTTCTTTTGTTTATCGTTTTCTTGTTGTAATATATTGAAAATGGCTATGAAACATACCAAAAATTCTACAAAAAAACAATTTTTACTTAATTAACTTCCATCATCAATTAGGACTCTACTGCTTACAATTCTACAGTACACGTAGATTAACATGCTTTAACACAGGCATGGGCAACCTTTCCTAGTTCGGGGACCAAATTATTAAATAAAATAAATTAATATTAAATGAATTAAAACAAGTTGCTACTTTATATTTCATTTATTTATAATATAATGCTTTGGTATAAAGCTCTACATAAATTTTATAATATAATGAACGACATAACAATTTAATGTGGAGATTGGCCTTGTACTTCAACTACGAGACTATCAATATTAACGCTAATATTACTTAAGGATAACTGCATAGAATTTTCGAGGTTATCGTCCGTTATTCTTGTCCAAATTTTTGATTTACTTTATTTCATCCTCAAAAAAAACTCTTCACACATATATGTGCTGCCGAAAAGACAAATGATTTTTCTTGAAAAAAGCACGTAAACTTATATATTTTTCTTCCACCAAATAAAATTTACAAAAATCCGTCAGAGCAATGTTGTTAAATAGTGATTTTAGCACTAAATTCGACTGAAGCTCAATAAGTTCCTCTGTAAGTTTTCTGGCACATTATTGGTGTGTGTGTGTGTGTGTGTGTGTGTGTAGTATGTGGCCTCCCTCGATTAGTCTCCGACTCCCTGGAGGTCTCTCTTAATAATAATAACATATTTTCATTATTTCATTTCATTCATACTTTATCTCCTTGTTTTTATTTTTGAGACATGTAAGCCAATTCTTTCCCTTATTAGTTTCCTTTCTTATTACTTTCAATGATTTATTCTTTTCTATCATTTCTTTTACTTTATTGATGTTATGGCATCTAATATCCTGTATTTCGGTTATCATCAGTTTTTTAAATTCAATAAATTCTATTTCTTCCCTAGTACCTCTGTGTCTTTTCCTTCTCAATTCTTCTCTTTTCTTAATTAAGTCTATTATTCTTAAGCATTTTGACTTAATCTATTAGTTCCTACTTTACTTTTTTGCCATGGTTTTATCATGTTCACATTAGATTTCTCTGTTGATGATATGTTTTCCACTCTTTGTGTAGGATTTAGGTGTTCTTCGTTTGAAACAAGTTTTTCTGTCAAAATCTTTTCAAATTTTTTGTGCTGTGTTCTAATTATTTCATTATCTATTTTAACACCAGTTCTTTTTGTTTCTGTCCTATTTCTTCAATTATTTAATTTGATTTTAGCCCTGACCATTCTATGGTCACTATCGAAATCTATCTTATTTATTACTGATATATTCTCTAGTAATTCTTTTCTGTTACTCAAAATAAGGTCTATTTCATTTTTTGTAGTTACCATCAGGTAACTGCCATGTCCATTTTCATGCCTTTGTCTTTTTATAAAATGTATTCATTATAAATAGACCCCGACTTTCTGCACATCTAACTAGTCTTTCTCTTCTTTCATTTCTATCTCCAATACCAAACTCTCCTATACTTGTTTCGTTATTGTCCTTCGTTCCAATTTTACAGTTAAAATCTCCCATTACTATAGTCCATTTATTCTGATTTAATTTTAAACGATCTAATTCTTCATAGAATTTCTCTATCTTCTCTTCCGAATGTCTAAAGGTGGGTGGGTGTGTAAATTTGTATTATTTTTAGGCTATAACTTCGCAAACTAGATATTAGTATATCCATTTTTTATAAACAATCATCTGCATCCCTACTGGTTTTCAGTAGCTAAAAGATGATCTACTGGACCCAAGTTAACATTTTACATTGACAGGAAGTCATAACAATGCCAAGTACTTCTTTATATTATATAGTTAAAAGTGAAAAAAAAAAAATAAAGTATTTTTTTCATTTAAATATAAAACATACTAAGCAAAAACACTTCAATTTGAACTTACCCAACAGCAAGCTCCAGATATCTTCTCTGTAATTCTAATATTGAATCCCATTCTGATGATTCCCGTTTCAGTCTAAAAAGTAAATTGATAGGTATTTCTGAAATACTTTCAGAACTGATAAAAGTGAAAAAGAAACCTCAATAAAGGTCGAAATTGGACTGGGTAGTGACCCTTCCCATAATGCATAAGCATTATACATACCCATAAGGATATGTGCTTTGCATTATGCGATACTAAGGCAAGTTATGTGAAGTTATACCACCTTTACAACGAGTTGCTCCAGTCCTGAAATTACTTCAGGTTCAAACTTTGTTTGCTTACACTTGGATAAACGATTAAGCCAAATATATAATCTCATCTTGGTATATGATCACTGTCTTTTGGTTTAAGCTAATATAAAGCAGTGTGGTCAGCTAAGTCCAAAATGGCTAGCTGATCCTCCTTCGGTCATTATTTGGAATACCTACTAATGGGGTGCACCACGAGAAGGAGGTGAGGGCTGAACATTAGGTCATAAGCTCCAAAAAATCATAACTTAAAAGGTTATGTAGTCATTTCCTCCTGGTTAAGAAGCTCTCAACCCCCCCCTCCCCACCCAAAAAAAAAATATTCATATCACTTATCAATGTTAAATTTAATCTTATACTTAATCTTTTATGATTCTAAGTATTTCTTAAGCTACTAGTGCTAGTGTATTTTCTACTATAATGTTTGCTTGGAACAACTCTCAAATCCCCCCCCCCCCCCCCCACATACACATACTCAAAAAAGTGAAGCTGTAAGAAGCATAGGCAGGACAAGAAATATAAGTAGCAAAGGGAGAGATATATAATTAAATACTATCTACTGCACTTTCATAAAACTTAAATTACAGCAAAAAATTCAAATGATAAAAATGTTTTATACTTCATCATCAAATTCCTGCCATGTACCCTCAAGGGGTGTACAGGATATGATAGTACTACATGAAAGATTTACATCATTACTAACTTCTTATCTACAATTTTCCTAGAAATCAGTCATTACTTGCCAAGACTCCAACATTATCAGATCTTATATTTCTATCGTCTAAGGCACTTGGTACCGTATCAATCCACCTATATCTAGGTCTTCCTCTGGGTCGTTTTCCTACCAATCTGATAGAGAACACTTGTTTTGCTAATCTTTCCTCGCCCATTCTATTTAAGTGACCATAACACCTAAGATTAGCTCTGCTAATGCATTCCTGGATGCTAACAATGTCAAGTTCTTAACTAATATCCTCGTTTTTAATATGATATTGCCATTGATGCCATCTGTTCACGCGTCTACTCTTTCTCAGGACTCTCATATCTGCGGTCTCTAGTCTTTGGTCAAGTGTTTTACTTCTGACCCAGCTCTCAGATCCATAAGTTAAGATTGGTTTGAACACTGTCTTGTATACAACTAATTTAGTGTTCTGACTAATTTCTCTCTTATTCCATATGAATTTATCAATTGACTTATCACCATACCAGCTTTGCTGATTCTGTTCTCTATTTTTATATTTAATTTACCATCTTCACTGAAAATCGTGTCTAAGTAGCTGAAATGTTTTACTTGTCCTATAGGTTCTCCATTTACAATGCAGTTAATATTTTCAATGATTCTGCCTATTTTCATTGTCTTTGTCTTTTTATTGCTGACTTTCATACCATATCTATTACAACAGTTATTCAATTTAGTCAGAGAATCTTGCAGACTTGTAGCAGATTTATTTAGAGGTATAACATTTTCCACATAAAGCAAAGAGCTGACATTAACATCTCCAATTTTTATATCATGTTCAATACCACTTTCCTTCATAATGTGATCCATATAGATGATGAATAACAGAGAGGATAATATACACCCTTGTCTCACACCAGATTTAACATTAAACCATCTTCCTGTACTTCCTTCAATTTCAACTGCTGACTTACAACTCAAATAAAGACAAAGTATTGCTTGATATAATGCCCCATTGACAACGTATAACTGTAGCATATTGGATAGCTTCTCTTTTGGCACCTTGTCATATGCCTTTTCCATATCGACAAAACTTAAATACAGATCTTTGTTATATTCCCATGCTTTCTCCACTATTTGTCGTAAAGTGAAGATCTGATCCTGACAGACTCTATTTGGCCTGAATCCAGTATTTCTTCCACAATTCTTCTCAACCGTTTCTCAAGTATACTTGCATAGATCTTGCCAGGAACACTCAGTAGGGAAATACCTCTGTAATTCTCACATTCAGTTTTATTTCCCTTTTTATATATGGGTAGTATGAGAGCTCTACTCCAATCATCGGGAATTCGTCCCTCTGTCCAGGCTTTCTGAACTATGCAGTGCAGCCACTGCAAGACATTTATACCACCATACTTCAGTATTTCTGGTCGAATTTCATCTACTCCTGCTGCCTTTCCACATTTCAAGCCTCTGATGGCTTTTTCTACTACAAGTATGGATATGTATTCCTGACTGCGTGCCTGGACTGTGTTTTTTACCACTGTGCAGTCATCACTGCTTGTTTCATTTAGCAGTTTTTCAAAGTAATCACTCCATACTTTCAAGGATATCTTTTTCTCCCGTGTTCATGTCACCTTTATCATCTCTAACTTCTTTTACAGTACTCTTTCCTCCATTTCTAAGCTTCAACAACCTCCAAAATATTTTGCCAACTTCTTGATATTTATTTTCTATGTTCTTGACAAAGTCCTCCCATGACTTTTGTTTAGCTAGTTTTACAGTGTTTAGCTTTCTTACAGGGGTGCTTAAGGGTCAAAGCTGTATAACTGAGAGGAGACCTCCACATAGCCTTTAAAGGAATGCGGAGAACCGACCAGGGCTTCTGACCTAATGTCCAATCCTCACCTTCTCGTGGTGCACCCTGTTGGGTATCTACTTTGATACTGAACGAACGAGGATGGGCTGGCAATTTGGGATTTAGCCGACCAAATTGTATTCTTATTGGTTAAACCAAAATAAAAAATGATGGTACAACATGACAAAATTTCATGCCGGCTGGGGCGTCGCCCGGTTAAACAAGGCCCCCGTTGTTTTCGCCAGGGAACCAGGGCGAACAGCGAAAAGTCAGCTACTGGAACAAATCTGAAAACAAACCCCAACTCAACATCACCAGAGTTAAAGATCGGTACTATCAACGTAAGAAGCCTGAATGGCAAAGAAATGGAGCTAGCTGAGGAATTAGATACGTACCAGATCGACATAATAGGGGTGACTGAAACAAAAATGATCAAAACTGGTGAGATCTTTCTGAGCAATAAATACAAAATGTTATATTCAGGCAATGACAATCAAGGAAAAGAAGGAGTAGCCATAGTATTCAACACAAAATACGAGGCTAATCTTCTTGAATGGCAGTCAGTCTCAAGTAGAGTAATGTGGGCAAATATGAGAATGGGGAACTGGACAATGAGACTTATTTGTGCCTATGGTCCCACAGAAGGTTCTACTAAGGTAGAAGTGGAGGAATTTTTTGAGGCTTTAGAAAAAGCAACTGACACAATGAAAAAGGAAAAGTTGGTCCTTGTTGGGGATCTAAATAGTAGAGTAGGAAATGATTGTGAGACATACAAAAATATTTTGGGAAAATTTGGAGAAAAGAGCAAAGCTAATAATAATGGCAAATATCTGTTGGATTTCTGCTCAGGACATGGACTGGTTATTACTAACACCATGTTCCAACATAAAAATGTGCACAAATTCACATGGAGAGAAGAGGCTAGGAATAAGAAAAGTCTCATTGACTATGTTATTGTTGATAGTGATGTTTTCTCCCTGGTGCAGAACACCAGAGTGTACAGAGGATTTGAAATTGGAAGTGATCACTATTTAGTCTTGAGCAGAATAAAATTGAATTTCATATTGAAAAGAATAACTTGTACGAAAGTTTTAAAGCGAATAAAAGTTGAGCAGCTCTCAGATGTGAACTGTAGACTAAAATACAGAAATATTATTGAAAAGAAAATGAAAGAGTTTGAGAACAGGCACCAAACCTTGGAGATTCAGTGGCAAACTCTGAAGGAAACATTGATTGATTCTGCCAGAGAGGCATGTGGTGAAGTTGTGTGCAAGGATAAAAAAAAAAAAAAAAAAAAAAAAAATCAGAACTCCCTGGTGGACACAGGAAGTTAAAGAGGCAGTGAAGGAAAAGAAGAAAGCATATCAAAAGTTCCTGGCAAATAAGTCAGCTTTTACTCTTACAGAATACAGAGACAAATGTAAGAAAGCTAAACAGTGTGTAAAACTAGCTAAACAAAAGTCATGGGAGGACTTTGGCAAGAATATAGAAAATAAATATCAAGAAGGTGGCAAAATATTCTGGAGGTTGTTGAAGAAGCTTAGGAATGGAGGAAAGAGTGCTGTAAAAGGAATTAGAGATGATAAAGGTGAAATGAAAACAGGAGAAAAAGATATCCTTGAAGTATGGAGTAATTACTTTGAAAAACTGCTAAATGAAACAAGCAGTGATGACAGCACAGTGATAAAAAACACTGACCAGGCATGCAGTCAGGAATACATATCCATACTTGAAGTAGAAAAAGCCATCAAAGGCTTGAAATGTGGAAAGGCAGCAGGAGTAGATGATATTCGACCAGAAATGCTGAAGTATGGTGGTATAAGAGTCTTACAGTGGCTGCACTGCATAGTTCAGAAAGCCTGGACAGAGGGACGAATTCCCGATGATTGGAGTAGAGCTCTCATAGTACCCATATATAAAAAGGGAAATAAAACTGAATGTTAGAATTACAGAGGTATTTCCCTACTGAGTGTTCCTGGCAAGATCTATGCAAGTATACTTGAGAAACGGTTGAGAAGAATTGTGGAAGAAAAGCTTGGTGAAGAACAAGCTGGATTCAGGCCAAATAGAGGCTGTCAGGATCAGATCTTCACTTTACGACAAATAGTCGAGAAAGCATGGGAATATAACAAAGATCTGTATTTAAGTTTTGTCGATTTGGAAAAGGCATATGACAAGGTGCCAAGAGAGAAGCTATTCAATACGCTGCAGTTATATGGTGTCAATGGGGCATTATATCAAGCAATACTTAGTCTTTATTTGAGTTGTGAGTCAGCAGTTAGAATTGAAGGAAGTACAGGAAGATGGTTTAATGTTAAATCTGGTGTGAGACAAGGATGTACATTATCCCCTCTGTTATTCATTATCTATATGGATCACATTATGAAGGAATGTGGTATTAAACCTGATTTCAAAATTGGAGATGTTAATGTCAGCTCTTTGCTTTATGCGGATGATGTTATACTTCTAAATAAATCGGCTACAAGTCTGCAAGATTCTCTGACTAAATTGAATAGCTGTTGTAATAGATATGGTATGAAGGTCAGCAATAAAAAGACAAAGACAATGAAAATAGGCAGAATCATTGAAAATGTCAACTGTGTTGCGAATGGAGAACCTGTGGAACAAGTAAAACAGTTCAGCTACTTAGGCACAATTTTTGCTGAAGATGGTAAACTAAATATAGAAATAGACAACAGAATCAGCAAAGCTGGTATGGTGGGAAGTCAATTGAATAAATTCATATGGAATAAGAAAGAAATTTGTCGGAACACTAAATTAGCTGTATACAAGACTGTGTTCAAACCAATTTTAACTTATGGATCTGAGAGCTGGGTCAGAAGTAAAACACTTGACCAAAGACTAGAGACCACAGATATGAGAGTCCTGAGAAAGATTAGAGGCGTGAACAGATGGCATCAATGGCAATATCATATTAAAAATGAGGATATTAGGAAAGAACTTGACATTGTCAGCATCCAGGAATGCGTTAGCAGAGCTAATCTCAGATGGTATGGTCACTTAAATAGAATGGGAGAGGAAAGATTAGCAAAACAAGTGTTCTCTGCCAGGTTGGCAGGAAAACGACCCAGAGGAAGACCAAGATATAGATGGATTGATACGGTACAAAGTGCCTTAGACGATAGAAATATAAGATCTGATAATGTTGGAGTCTTGACAAGTAACAGACTGATTTGGAGGAAAATTGTAGATAGGAAGTTAGTAATGATGTAATTTTTCATGTAGTACTGTCATATCCTGTACACCCCTTGAGGGTACATGGCAGGAATTTGATGATGATGATGATGATGAGCTTTCTTACATTTGTCTATGTATTCTCTAAGAGCACAAGCTGACTTATTTGCCAGGAACTTTTGATATGCTTTCTTCTTTTCCTTCACTGCCTCTTTAACTTCCTGAGTCCGCCATAGAGTTCTGATTTTTCTATCCTTGCAGACAACCTCACCACATGCCTCTCTGGCTGAATCAATCAAGGTTTTCTTCAAGGCTTGCCACTGAATCTCTAAAGTTTGGTTCCTGTTCTCAAACTCTTTCTTTTGATTCAATAATCTTTGTGTATTTTAGTCTATAGTTCACATCTGAGAGCTGCTCAACTTTAATTCGCTTTAAAACTTTCTTACATGTTATTCTTTTCAATATGAAATTCAATTTTATCCTGCTCAAGACTAAATAGTGATCACTTCCAATTACAAATCCTCTGTACTTTTGTTTAGCTAGTTTTACTGTGGTGTCCTGCACCAGGGAGAAAACATCACTATCAACAATGACATAGAGACTTTTCTTATTCCTTGACTCTTCTCTCCATGTGAATTTGTGAACATTTTTATGTTGGAACATGGTGTTAGTAATAACCAGTCCATGTCCTGAGCAGAAATCCAACAGATATTTGCCATTATTATTAGCTTTGCTCTTTTCTCCAAATATTCCCAAAATATTTTTCTATGTCTCACAATCATTTCCTTCTCTGCTATTTAGATCCCCAACAAGGACCAACTTTTCCTTTTTCATTGCATCAGTAGCTTTTTCTAGAGACTCAAAAAAAATTCCTCCACTTCTACCTTAGTAGAACCTTCTGTGAAACCATAGGCACAAAAAAGTCTCATTGTCCAGTTCCCCATTTGCACACATATTTGCACACATCACTCTACTTGACACTGCCTGCCATTCAAGATGAGCCTCGTGTTTTATGTTGAATACTATGGCTACTCCTTCTTTTACTTGACTGTCATTGCCTGAATATAACAATTTGTATTTATTGCTCAGAAAGATTTCACCAGTTTTGGTCTTTTTTGTTTCAGTCACCCCTATTATGTCAATCTGGTACTTATCTAATTCCTCAGCTAGCTCCATTTCTTTGCCATTCAGGCTTCTCATGTTGATAGGACCGATCTTTAATTCTGGTGATGTTTTGTTGGGGTTTGTTTTCAGATTTGTTCCAGTAGCTGACTTTTCGCTGTTCGCCCTGGTTTCCTGGCGAAAACAACTGGGGCTTTGTTTAACCGTGCGATGCCCCAGCTGGCATGATATTTTGTCATGTTTTACTATCATTTTCTATATTGGTTTAAGCCAATAAGAATACAATTTGGTCGGCTAAATCCCAAACTGCCAACGCAACCTCGTTCGTTCAGTATCCAAGTAGATACCCAACAGGGTGCACCCCGAGAAGGTGAGGATTGGACATTAGGTCAGAAGCCCTGGTTGGTTCTCCGCATTCCTTTAGAGGCTATGTGGAGATCTCCTCTCAGTTATACAGCTTTGACACTACTTCTGGATTTGTACAGTTCTGATTGTTATAATATGATTTCCTTCAGTTGCTGTTGAACGTTACAAACACTTCACCAGGTTGTCTTCTTGTAGTGGGATTTTTCTATGGCTGGTTTAGGTTGTTATACAGTTTGTAGATGAGTCCTCCAAATTATGGGTGCGCGGGCATAATGAGGTATTAATCTTTTTGTTGTTTCTCCGGGCCATGTGTGGACGGATTTGATTAATTCAGTTGTTTTCTTTTTGTTACGTTTTTGTGGGGTTGTAGTTTACCATTTGGTAGGGGTTGTAGTCCAGTATCAAATGGTTCATTTTTTCAATGTATGTTGTACGTCTAAAAGGACAGCGACATTACCTTTATCTGCTTTCGTGATGATAATGTCTTGGATATTATTTAAAGATTTAAGGGCTAGATTTTCGGTTTTGTTTAGGTTGGTGCTTAGTTTTTTGTTTAAATTTAGTATATACGATATTTCCATTCATATTTTATCAGCCATTGGTGGGGAGGGATCTCTCTCTCTCTCGATATGATAAATGATATCAAGTGTGTTCTCTGACCTCGGAGCGATGGCATAGGTCAAACCTTTCTTCAGTAGTGAGAGTTCACCTTGGGTGAGATTGTGGTTTGATTGGTTGATAACCAAGCTGTGGTCTGCTGGTGGTTGGTTGCTCCTAACAAGGAGCAGCCGATCGCCCACAAACGAAGTTGGGAGCAACCAACCATCAGCGGACCACAGCGTGGTTATCAACCAATCAAACCACAATCTCACTCAAGGTGAACTCTCACTACTAAAGAAAGGTTTGAACTACGCCATCGCTCCGAGTCCGAAGTAAACAAACTTGATATCGTTTATCATATCGAGAGAGGTTTAAGATCCCTCCCCACCAATCTGGCTGATAAAATACGAATGGAAACATTGTGTATACTAAATTCAAACAAAAAACTAAGCACCAACTTAAACAAAACTGAAAATCTAGCCCTTAAATCCTTAAAAAAATGACCAAGACATTATCATCACGAAAGCGGATAAAGGTAATGCCACTGTCCTTTCAGGCACACATTGAAAAAATGAACCATTTGATATCAGACCACAACACCTACCAAATGTTAAACTACAACCCCACAAAAACGTAACAAAAAGAAAACAACCGAATTAATCAAATCTGTCCACACATGGCCTAAAGAAACAACAAAAAAATTAATACCTCATTATGCCCGCATGCCCAGAATTTATGGCCTGCCAAAAATACACAAAGCAGGCACACCACTACGTCCAATTGAAGGAATCGACAGCCCAAATTATCACTTAGCCAAAAAATTACCGGCCACACTCAAGGAATTGGTAGGTCAGTCCCCTTCCTACATAAAAAATACACAACATTTCCTTAATAACATTAAAAACTACACTCAACGACCAAGATTTATTAGTCAGCTTTGACATAACTTTGCTGTTCACCAATGTCCCAATCAATGACACTATCTTGCTCTATAGAACATATTTCCACAGGCCATCACAGCCCTCTTTGCCCATTATACTCTGCTCCAGATATTTCGTGTGGCAAAACAATTTTTACCTTCAAAAAGAAGGTACAGCCATGGGCTCACCGCTTTCCACCCCAATAGCTAACTTTTATATGAAAGACTATGAGCAACGTGCTCAAGAGACAGCATGTCTAAAACCCAAAATTTGGTTTTAGACACATCGACGGTATTTTCGCCATTTGGCCCCATGGCTGCGAAGCTCTAAATGCATTCCTTAGCCACCTAAACAAACAACACAAACATATCCAATTCACCACTGAAATGGAAAAAAACAACTCTCTTCCGTTCCTAGACACACTTGTAACACATCTTCCCTGTGGCTGTCTCTCCTTCTCAGTTTACCGGAAACCTACGCACACAGGCCAATACATACACAAAAATTCTTACCACTACCCAGCACAAAAACTAGGTATCATATGCACCCTTAAACAGAGAGCTCTAACTATTTGTTCTAATGAACAAGCTCTAAACCAGGAATACAGGATCATCAACCAAACATTTATAGAAAATAGATACAGTAAAAAGACTATTCACAAGATCCTCCACAAAGTTACTATTAAGAACAAAAAAGATTTCAGGAATGCTATTGCCATTCCTTATGTTAGAGGCATTTCTGAAAAAAAAATAGACAGAACACTACACAAATAAAACAATAAAACCACCTTTAAACTCCCAAATAAGTTAAGACACCTACTCAGTTCTTCTAAAGATCCTCTTCCACACCTAGCCCACCCAGGGGTACACAAAATACAATATATATGTAACATACCATACATAGGGGGAAACAGGGCGAACTATTCAGACAAGACGAACACAAACGACACATTAAATACCTCCATTTTGGAAAAACCGGCCTTTCTGACCACGCACTCCAAACATACCACAGAATTGATTGGAAAAATACCAAGTCGCTACACCGCACCAAAACCTGGTTTAAGAGAAAATTTAAAGAGTCATGTGCAATGCTCAAACATAACCCTAATCTCAACAAAAATGATGGCCTAACCATTCCAAAAATGTGGAAGACCCATCCACAACCTGTATAACAACCTAAACTAGCCGTAAAAAAATCCCACTACAAGAAGACAACCTGGTGAAGTGTTTGAAACATTCAACAGCAACTGAAGGAAATCGTATTATAACAATCAGAAATGTACAAATCCATCATCATCATCAAATTCCTGTCATGTACCCTCAAGGGGTGTACAGGATATGATAGTACTACATGAAAAATTTACATCATTACTAACTTCCTATCTACAATTTTCCTCAAAATCAGTCTATTACTTGTCAAGACTCCAACATTATCAGATTATATTTCTATCATCTAAGGCACTTTGTACCGTATCAATCCACCTATATCTTGGCCTTCCTCTGGGTCGTTTTCCTGCCAACCTGGCAGAGAACACTTGTTTTGCTAATCTTTCCTCTCCCATTCTATTTAAGTGACCATACCACCTGAGATTAGCTCTGCTAACGCATTCCTGGATGCTGACAATGTCAAGTTCTTTCCTAATATCCTCATTTTTAATATGATATTGCCATTGATGCCATCTGTTCACACCTCTAATCTTTCTCAGGACTCTCATATCTGCGGTCTCTAGTCTTTGGTCAAGTGTTTTATTTCTGACCCAACTCTCAGATCCATAAGTTAAAACTCGTTTGAACACTGTCTTGTATACAGCTAATTTAGTGTTCTGACTAATTTCTCTCTTATTCCATATGAATTTATTCAATTGACTTCCCACCATACCAGCTTTGCTGATTCTGTTGTCTATTTCTATATTTAATTTACCATCTTCAGTAAAAATTGTGCCTAAGTAGCTGAAATGTTTTACTTGTTCCACAGGTTCTTCATTCACAACACAGTTGACATTTTCAATGATTCTGCCTATTTTCATTGTCTTTGTCTTTTTATTGCGGACCTTCATACCATATCTATTACAACAGCTATTCAATTTAGTCAGAGAATCTTGCAGACTTGTAGGGGATTTATTTAGAAGTATAACATCATCCGCATAAAGCAAAGAGCTGACATTAACATTTCCAATTTTGATATCCGGTTTAATACCACTTTCCTTCATAACGTGATCCATATAGATAATGAATAGCAGAGGGGATAATGTACATCCTTGTCTCACACCAGATTTAACATTAAACCATCTTCCTATACTTCCTTCAATTCTAACTGCTGACTTACAACTCGAATAAAGACTAAGTATTGCTTGATATAATGCCCCATTGACACCATACAACTGCAGCGTATTGAATAGCTTCTCTCTTGGCACCATATCATATGCCTTTTCCAAATTGACAAAACTTAAATACAGATCTTTGTTATATTCCCATGATTTCTCCACTATTTGTCGTAAAGCGAAGACCTGATCCTGACAGCCTCTATTTGGCCTGAATCCAGCTTGTTCTTCACCCAGCTTTTCTTCCACAATTCTTCTCAACCGTTTCTCAAGTATACTTGCATAGATCTTGCCAGGAACACTCAGTAGGGAAATACCTCTGTAATTCTCACATTCAGTTTTATTTCCCTTTTTATATATGGGTACTATTAGAGCTCTACTCCAATCATCGGGAATTCGTCCCTCTGTCCAGGCTTTCTGAACTATGCAGTGCAGCCACTGTAAGACTTTTATACCACCATACTTCAGCATTTCTGGTCGAATATCATCTACTCCTGCTGCCTTTCCACATTTCAAGCCTTTGATGGCTTTCTCTACTTCAAGTATGGATATGTATTCCTGAGTGCATGCCTGGTCAGTGTTTTTTACCACTATGCTGTCATCACTGCTTGTTTCATTTAGCAGTTTTTCAAAGTAATTACTCCATACTTCAAGGATATTTTTTTCTCCTGTTTTCATGTCACCTTTATCATCTCTAACTCCTTTTACAGCACTCTTTCCTCCATTCCTAAGCTTCTTCAACAACCTCCAGAATATTTTGCCACCTTCTTGATATTTATTTTCTATATTCTTGCCAAAGTCCTCCCATGACTTTTGTTTAGCTAGTTTTACACACTGTTTAGCTTTCTTACATTTGTCTCTGTATTCTGTAAGAGTAAAAGCTGACTCATTTGCCAGGAACTTTTGATATGCTTTCTTCTTTTCTTTTACTGAATCTTTAACTTCCTGTGTCCACCAGGGAGTTCTGATTTTTTTATCCTTGCACACAACCTCACCACATGCCTCTCTGGCAGAATCAATCAATGTTTTCTTCAGAGTTTGCCACTGTATCTCCAAGGTTTGATTCCTGTTCTCAAACTCTTTCATTTTCTTTTCAATAATCTTTCTGTATTTTAGTCTACAGTTCACATCTGAGAGCTGCTCAACTTTTATTCGCTTTAAAACTTTCTTACATGTTATTCTTTTCAGTACGAAATTCAATTTTATGCTGCTCAAGACTAAATAGTGATCGCTTCCAATTTCAAATCCTCTGTACACTCTGGTGTCCTGCACCAATAACAATAACATAGTCAATGAGACTTTTCTTATTCCTAACCTCTTCTCAACATGTGAATTTGTGCACATTTTTATGTTGGAACATGGTGTTAGTAATAACCAGTCCATGTCCTGAGCAGAAATCCAACAGACATTTGCCATTATTATTAGCTTTGCTCTTTTCTCCAAATTTTCCCAAAAAATTTTTGTATGTCTCACAATCATTTCCTACTCTGCTATTTAGATCCCCAACAAGGACCAACTTTTTCTTTTTCATTGTGTCAGTTGCTTTTTCTAAAGCCTCAAAAAATTCCTCCACTTCTACCTTAGTAGAACCTTCTGTGGGACCATAGGCACAAATAAGTCTCATTGTCCAGTTCTCCATTCTCATATCTGCCCACATTACTCTACTTGAGACTGACTGCCATTCAAGAAGATTAGCCTCGTATTTTGTGTTGAATACTATGGCTACTCCTTCTTTTCCTTGATTGTCATTGCCTGAATATAACATTTTGATATTTATTGCTCAGAAAGATCTCACCAGTTTTGGTCTTTTTTGTTTCAGTCACCCCTATTATGTCGATCTGGTACTTATCTAATTCCTCAGCTAGCTCCATTTCTTTGCCATTCAGGCTTCTCATGTTGATAGGACCGATCTTTAACTCTGGTGATGTTTTGTGGGGGTTTGTTTTCAGATTTGTTCCAGTAGCTGACTTTTCACTGTTCGCCCTGGTTCCCTGGCGAAAACAACGGGGGCCTTGTTTAACCGGGCAACGCCCCAGCCGGCATGATATTTGTCATGTTGCACCATCATTTTTATTTTGGTTTAACCAATACAAATACAATTTGGTCGGCTAAATCCCAAATTGCCAGCACATCCTCGTTCGTTCAGTATTAAAGTAGATACCCAACAGGGTGCATCACGAGAGGGTGAGGATTGGATATTAGGTCAGAAGCCCTGGTCGGTTCTCCGCATTCCTTTAAAGGCTATGTGGAGGTCTCCTCTCAGTTATACAGCTTAGACCCTTAAGTATCCCCCCCCCCTGTACAAATCCAGAAGAATATTAATACATGTGGACTTTAGCAGTTTATTGTAGTTGTATTTTTTTATTTTTTTTATTTCTTATTAATTTTTTTTTCATTTTATTTTATTTATTTATTTTTTTGTATCACTAGAGGTCAGGCTAGAGAAAAGGATTAATTAACTACGTAGATTTAGTTTACCGGTATACAGGGCATGAGCATGTAGCTTGGTTCCTTATACACTTGTATCCCTCCGATGATGACCTCGATACAGAGATCGAAACGTCAAGTTTTATTTTATTATTAATTAATAAAATAATCTGTTCAACACGTGTTTTTTTGTGTCCCTAAATTTATAAATATAAATGCTGATCACCGTGTAACCTTAAAAGAAAGAAACTATACTTCTGTGATTTCACAGACAACTGTGATTGTCTGTGAAAATATTAGTTGGTGTTGGGCAGTAGATGGTATTGGTTCGTTGTAGTTGGTGGATTGAGTGTTAGAGACAGAGGGTTGTGGAGTAAGCCCTCCCTCGATGAGTCTTTGGACTCCCTGAAGGTGTCAATAATAATAATAATAATTATTATTATTAAAATTAAGGGGATATTAAGTCCCACATTGTTTTAAAACTGAATAAGAAACTCAAAGATAGGAATCAGAGAGTTTCATGCCGAATATAGTAAACTATAAAGTATCGGCGAATTACTAACGTGAGCTAATGCAAGTAGTCCTAGTACGTAGTACAATCTCGGGCAACTCGTTGCAAAGGTGGCAGAAGTTCAGATCGCTATTCTTAGGTATTTTCCTTAATGTAAAAACACATTTCCCAGGAAATGTATGCTGTTATTACATTATGGTGGGAGGTCACTACCCAGACCGGTTTCAGCCTTTTTTGAGGCTTCATCAGTGAGTAGCTAGACCAAAGATACCAAAGGGTATAGCGAAAAGAACTTATATCCTTTGCTATACAAGTTGTCAACCAGATGCAACCATTAAGTTATTTAAATATAAAGAGCCAATAGGCTTCATTTCTGTGATATAAACATTATTAAAATTAAGGGGATATTAAATCCCACATTGTTTTAAAACCGAATAAAAAACTCAATGATTGGAATCGAGTTTTGGTTTTAAAACTATGTGGGATTTAATATCCCCTTAATTTTAATAATGTTTATATCGCCGAAATGAAGCCTATTGGCTCTTTATATTTAAATAATAATAATAAATACAAACTAAATCTTAATAAACATGGTTGTGTGAAGCTTCCCAACAACATTTGGTAACCAGTAATGCTTAAACTTCCCAGCCAGTGTCCCTTCCAGGGCTTCAGGTTCTGGAAGGGACTGTTCCTCAAACAAATCATTTGTTTGAGGTACAGTTTTGCAAGCAGTATGTTTGATGGCAAGGACCTCTTTTGTTAAGATTTTTAACAATTTCGAAATAAGTAATTATTGTTTCAGTTAACTCAATTTCTAACACAAGTGCAACTACTAATGCAACTTTTTTGCATTTCTTCAATTAATTTTTTTTTTAAAAAAGGTATTTTTTTTTTGGCTAGATGGGTGAAGCAAGAATATTCCCCGTTATCTGTAGAAGAAAATGTATGGATGGGGTAATATAGAGCTATAAGCCTTGATCATGGCAGGAGGGTAACAGCAGTAGCCAAGCCTCGGTTAAAACTTCATTGGCTACAGCACTGCTGTGGTGAATCCATGACGACTAAAATGGGTACCCCCCCCCCCCCCCCGGGTACCCATTTTAGTCGCTCATACAACATGCATGGGCTACAGTGGGGTTATTCTTATCCCGCTCACTACACGAGGATCAAAAGGTATGTAATAAGTAATGCAGAAGTCATATCTGCCATATACAAGTAGAAAAAGATGTATCACCTTATCATTAAATTACTCTGGATCAGTGAAAGATGTTGAAAGTTTTTCATGTATTCATACTATAAATTCAAGATATTTAATCCTTAATTCAAGTGTAAGCAAAGTCTGCATGTGAAGTATCTTCACAACTGGGCTACTACTAATGCATCGGTTCCCAACCAGTGGTACGCATACCCCAGGGATATGTGCTGGGCCATTCAGGGGGTACACGAAAAATAATCAGTAATGGCGGAAAAACAAGTAAAGTAAACAAAATGCAAAACATCAGTTACGGAACAATATATGTTAAGTTTGAATCACCGCTAATGGAGACACTTCAAAACTAGCTCACATTAGCGAATGATGATCGGATTCATAGGGTGTGGCTATGAACCCCTCCCCTAAATCACTCTTCTACCAATCATTAGCTATTTTAAAAACAAGAGGTACAATTTATAGAAATGTACCTTTTGTTGAAAGTTTTTCATTTATTCATACTATAAATTAAAGATGCAAAGAAATTATATTCTTGGTTTAATCCTTAATTCAAGTGTAAGTAAAGTCGGCACATACAATTTTGAATTGCATGATGCTATGCATCATACAATTCAAAAAGGGGGTGTGGTTTACATTATGAGATACTAAGGCAATTGATGTGGAGTCATTAGCCTCTATATACAAGTAGCCCAGCCATGAAGATACTACATGTACAAACTTTGTTTGCTTATGTTGAATCCTACTTCTTCTAAATCTATACTTTGCATCCGATATAAGGTTATTACGATGTTCTTAACAAGTTGATTTCTAATTCAAACATAAAGAAAATTTATATTTAAAGACTGCGCCACTTTATGCCTGAATTAGTTCAAGAATTGAAGATAAACCAACTCTTAACCACCTTTCCCTTATATATTGTTATTTTATATACTGGCCGAGTATATTTAACTTACTTAATTTTCCCGCTTTGGTTCTAATATTTTATGAATGGTGTAGTAAAAGAGATTCAGGCAAAATTCAACTTTTGATTAACAAAAACAAACATTTAATTTTAAAATCATAAATTTTACACTTAACTTCAAATCAGTAATTAAGATATCACAAACACTTCAGCTTCTCCTATAAGTACAATCATACAAACCCTGACAAGATAAATCTGTTATCTCTATATTACAGTCTTCTCACAGTTCCTTAAGTTCCAAATACAATAAAAATTGCAGTAACACCTCTTCACAAACAAACACTTTTAATTTTACACTTCAGCAAATTCACCGCAATAGTTACTGTTAGTATCAGGGAATTCTAAGATGAAACTCACACACTTCTCTGTACAGAAATATTAAGGTTGGAATAATCTTACCGATAATCTTTTCTTCTTCATCTACTTATACGTAAACACTTTTTATAACTGTAAACACTTAAACAGTATACAGCACTCATTAAATAAATCTTCTAAGTAATAACTAAATTAATCATCAGTCACTACACATAAACAAGATCGTTTGTTTATATACACATAAACAAATGATCTTGCATGAAATATTACTGATCACTCATGAATTAAGGCAACACACAATAATTCTAAACTTGAGGTTTCACGTGTACAGTTGTTCATTCTTCCAGCATTCGATTAATTCTTTAGGCACTATAATTCTAAACACAGCTATCCTTAAACTTCAACTTCACAGCCTCTACTATTATCTAATAACTCCGTGCTTTACTTCAAGATTCTGTGTGTCCTTGAAAGGTCGGCCCTGAAATTAAATCTCAACTCAAGTATCGCTAGTCTATTTAGTAATCACTCAGCTGTCTTCCATAGCTACAATTGTTTTTCTACAACTTATTAGCTAACCGCCTCTCAACTAGTAGACTTTAATTAGCTCTTTGAGTGATTTTGCCAACTCGCTATTATTGTATTCTGATTCCCGAATGCTGAATGCTCCGATTCCAACCAAATGCCTATTTAGAAATCTCTCCCTTCTGTTCTATGTACCTCTCTATTTAAATTTTCAGCGTTCCTCGCTTATATATCCATTTTTCCTGCCTAAATTATTCTCGTGATTTCTTTAACTAAAACTCTTTTCAATCAGGTTTTGACATTCTCCTCACGCTCACTTACTTACATACGTCTCCATGACAACAAAACAAAACATAATAAAATTGAGCTATTGCATAATGTTAAATTTTCACAAGTAGGAATAAATGCGCAGTTAAATTATTGAATACAAATTCTTATAACATTATCATAGCAATAAATAAAATAAACTTAATAATATTTAAATACAGAGTCTAATACTATTATTATATATCTTTGATTAATTAATTAATTATTATTAGAACTTCAAGTAAAATACATGAATAATAAATCTTAAGCAAGGGACTAACAAACAATGTATAAACAAGTCTTGTTTAGTATATGGTAGATTATGTTAAATGTGAATGAAGAACAAAAATATACAAAACAATTTCATTTACAGTTTAACACTTACACTTGGATAAAGGATTAAACCAAAAATACAATTTCCTGGCATCTTTAATACTATTATTACTACAGTAACCTCAATGGAGTCAATAGACTCACCATGGGAGGCCCACTCAACCAGCAACATGTCTATCATAATGAACTTTGAAATTATTTACACTCCCTGCATTTACAATTCACTCTGGCAATGCATTCCACTCACCAACAACTCTTTACATAAAAAATCTACTCTTCACACTCTTCTTCACTCATCTTTATACAACTTCCAAGGATGGCCTCTTGTTCTTCCCCTCTTAACATCCACTCTTTTTATAATTCCTTCTGTATTAATTTGGTAGAATACCTTATTTACTATGGTATCTGCAACACTACAAGAAATGAGCACACAGAATCCCTTAACTAACTCTAAGGTCTCTATCATATCTCCTCTTTTCTTCCTATCCACCAAACTCTATAATTCACATTCCCTCAACCACTATGCAGAACCAACACTCCATAGCCCCATTATCACTTTGGTCATTCGTCTTTGGATCCTCTGTAGTGTTTCTACATCACAATGAAAGTCAGATGGCCAAATGTGTAGTCTGACCAAAACCTTATGTAGAAGAAACACCACTTCCTTATTTCTACATGTTAATATACTTTTCACTAACATGAAAAGAAAAGAAATTCTCAGTTCATTTCACCTTACCTTTGATAATGCTTAGCTTATCGAAGGTAATGTGAAAGATCAGATTTCTCTTCCTACACTAACTTACACTTTTAGCATTCCCTGGCACAACATGTCACATCCATAGCTTCCTCCTTCGTGATTTATGCTTATGAATAGATCGTGCAGGTATTCAAAACCAAATGTGTTGATTACTACAGCCTCCTCAGCTTCCAAAAAACTTAAGTAGTCATTGGTGCCTGACATTACTTTCACCTGTACAACTGCTGCTATATAAATTCTGCACCATTCAGAATAATCTTCCAACATTTGAGATGGTGCACAAAAATGCTTGTTGAATATTTTAGATTTTTGTGGAAGCACACTTCTAATGAAGTGTCAGCACAATGAAACTATTGAAGAATTTGTCAATTGTTATATTATTTGTCAATTAGGTTTTATTATATTAGTTATCTCATCATGTGGTCATTATACTTGAATTTTGAAAAATGCTTGATGCTATCCAGAAGAGAGCAATCTAGTCAAAATCCCCATCTCTCAGTGATTCACTCTACTCATTTTCTCACAGATGTTCTTTCTTATGCAAAGGTATTTTGAAAGGCAATAGTCTGCACAGTTGACTATCACCATTCTTCCATCTTTCTTCCAAGTTTTTTCAAAATTCAATGCTCATTTTTGTGTGGTGAATTAGCATTCTTTAAATACATCCAATTTTAATTTGTTCCTAAAACAAATGGACACAAAAATCCTTCACAAACTAATATACTATTAGTATAAACAATATATCTGCACCATTTCAGAAATGAACTTTTCTGTTGGTTGTGGTTTTGGAAAGTTATCTTCCTGCATTTTTACACATGGCCCACCATATGGATTGTGTCCACATGATGATATGTCCAAATTACAGTGCACATGTCACATCTTGCCTGAAAAACCCTTTAGACTATGCAAAAGGAGAAAAATTATAAATAAATTAAATATGATTCTATGTAGAACTATTTTTAACATTTGAGAAGAAATTTAAGAGAATAAAATGTCAATGCATTGCTCCATTTGTTTTTTTTTTTTTCATTTTTCTTTTAAATTACAACTAGATTGTATCTTTCATTATGCAAAAACCAGTAATAATCTTCATTTAAAATAAACTTAATTACACCTACTCACATACCTCACTTCACAACAGAGAAGCATCGCTGAACTATCAAACATTCACAAGAGCTGTTTAATCAAACAGCTTAGCACCAGTCCTCCATTAGTTTTATAATGAACATTGTGTAACATAAATGAAGCAAATTCTGTCTTAATTATTGTTGAATCCAAAGAACTATATATGCAGATCATTTAGCTCACTTATTTGCTGCTTTGCATAAGCTCAAATAAGAATCAAAATGATCATCAAATCTCTGTCAGATTTCAGAGCACAGAAACATTACCTAACTACCGAACATCCACAAGTCATAATTTAATCAATTAGAAATTCATTAGGGAAAAAAAAAATTACCTTTCTGCATAGGCTTTACATCCAGCTATCTCCAAATCTTCTATACTAGTGCTGGTAGTACTTTCACAACTAAATTGTAGAATTAATTATAAAACAATATTAAAAAACATGTAATAAGACAAGTGGGAGGTCAATAATATTAGAATAAATATTTTGCTGAAAATATTTCAAGTAGCAGGGATGCACAAGTGTTTTATATGAAAACATTTGGTAATCTTCAAGTTGTGGAAAAAAGCTTTCGTGTTAGCAATTATTCACAACTTGAACATATATTACACAATGCCACAAAAACAAAATATATAAAATATATAACTCATTTCAAACCACCATCTGAAGATGGTTTGAAATGAGTTATGAATCTAGGAGTTGCGGAAGCTGAACAGTAAGGTTGGATTTAAAAACAATTACAGCCAATAGTTTTTCATCAAATAATGTCTCCGTAATTTTTGCAAAATTAATGCAGCCATACTTGAAATTTGAGTGCTTCATTTTTGCTGCTACTCCAAACAGTACTGTAATTGTCTCCTATTTAATCCTGTGTAATGATGTCCTTTGGATAAAAAGATCTGGGTTTAAATCCTGTCTAGAATGGAAAGCACTTTTCAACTGAGGATGTGGTAGCTGGTCTCAGAGAAGAATGGTAGGGTTTTCCTTCCTGGAAACTCAGATTTTGCATGCTACAAAAACATACAAACCAGCCAAGAAAATATGCAACTGACAGACACAATGCAGCTTCCATTAACCACTGTCAGAGCATTAATTAGATTTCTAAGAAACCTAATTAATTTTTAGCTTCTAAAAAACCTACTTTTATATGTAGGGAATTTAAATGCCCAGCATCCTAAAATACACTCCATTAAAAAAAAAAAAAATCAAATAACTGTCTGCCCTTTTTGGAAACATCAGTTATACATCTTTCAAATGGGTCTTTAACTTTTCTGTTTATAGAAAGGTTAGATGTACACATACTTAGACAATATCTTCCAGTGTATATGAGTGTGTAAATAACTACATAAACAGTAACACCGTTATATTAGGTGCATCATGAATCATAACACACCTAAAACACTAACACAGAGACCAGTTCTAATGACCCAGTATCTACCACAGAAGTGAATTATCTTCATCCCACTTTTTCAGCCAATGAAATGGCTCCACATACAGCCATTATTGGCAAAAAAATAAAATAAAATGAAATAAAATAAAAGTGAAGGGGCATAAAAAAAAAAATGATTCCTGTTCCTTGCATAAGACAAGAACAAAACAAAATCACTGATATCCCTTATATCTGGAGTATATCTGAAAAGTACTAAATAAATATATTCTCCACACCAGACATCAAACTGGCAACCCTACACATAAAGACAAACTTCTGTAACATATCCAGGAGTACATATATTGTCCTGCACTTGCAGCTTGACCTGCTATCCAAGGATAGGAAGAACTGTAAACTGCCTTGAAGAACATTTGAAATACATTTAATACTCTCATTACAGCAAATCAGAATTGGCAAACCACACTTTGGATATTAAATAGAACAATGCTATTATACCAGGTCTAGTAGAAAAGTAATGAGTTTTTTTTTTATTGTAACAATTGGCAGCACTGTCAAACCAACAATGATGTGGTATGTTAGAGCGATTTCCGCTCTTTCAATCAGTACTGATTTGTCAGAAGGTTACACACCTGCCGAATTATTGTTTTTAGTAAGTATGTCTGGCATGTTCAGCACAAAACTGAAGAAGAAAAATCTTCAATGTTGTGCAATTAAATTTTGTGTTAAACTAAACAGTGCAACTGAAACATTTGATAAAATTAAGTAGGCATATAGTAATGATTCTGTATCACATGCTTAAATGGGACAAGATGTTTTTGAAGGAGAGAGAAAGCATGAGCAAGTCCAAAACAAAAACTACGATTGTCATCTTTTTTGATAGCCATGGCATGATCCACCAAGAATTTGTATCTCCTGGAGTGACTGTCAATGAAATTTACCACAAAGAAATCCTTAAATGGTTGCAAAAATGCATCTGAAAATGGATGTTCAGAAATTGTGTTTGAATGGATCTTGCATCACAATAACGTGCCTTCTCATTCTACACTGTTAATATGCAAGTATTTAGTCAATTTTGCATTTTCCACTGTTGGAACAGTCACTGTACTTACCAGACTTGTCTCTGTGTGACTTTTTTCCTTTCCTCAAGCTCAAGAACAAGATGAGCCCCATTTTGATACTATAGAAAACATCCAAAGAGCCATAAATGAGCTAACAGAAGAGATCTTCCAATCAGTTGTACTGCATGGAAGGAACAGTGGAACTGGTGCATTTTGTGCAGGGAAGAGTTAGAGTGACTATGACGTATCAGACAATTAACTGAATACACGATTTTATATAAATTTTGTCTCATTTTTCTGCAAGACCTCATATAGCTGTTTTACATATTATAACACACTGATAGTATCTCCTATATTAAATAGTACAGGAGATACTATTTTTAGAGTCAGCAACAAAAAGCACTCTCCTCCCCAAACCTTAATAAGTGTGGCTGCATTAATTGGTAAAAATTTGGATTTATTATATATAGTATTATATTTATTATATATAGACAAATTTAAACCTATCAGCTGTAATTATTAGTATTATTTGAAATCCAGCCCCAGAGGGTGCACAACAGAACTTTAGTTATTTGTCTATTATAATTTTTAAATGCTTCCACATAAACTAAATTGCTTTGTGTATAGTGACAAATTCTTGTATTTTGAAGATGCTATATTTGAAAGAGGAAATATTAGCAGTTTAATAAATATTCTTATTTTGTTATTATGGTGTTGTGAGAATGCCATTAAAATTAATAAGAACATTTAGCAATCTATAATCAATGTGTGCACAGTGAACCTCATTCTTAGAAAAAAGAATACTCATTAGATAAGTACAAACCCATCTGTCATGAAAACCACTACTGTCTGGACCTTGAGCGTGTAACATCATTAGACAGAGTCATCAATTTGCTAAATGTGGATAAAACTATCAGTCCATTACAAATTAAGTTCATATATTAATTTATATGCATTAAGAATTTTATTAAAATAGCAATTAACTCCTGACAGTCCAATTTAATTCCACTACTTTTCCTCTGTATAAAACTTAATTTCAAGAGTGAACTATTTTCAGTGGGATCATCTATTACTAACTTCTCAAGCTGGTGATCATGGAAAACAGTCTGTTCATCATAGAGCCTTCCTTTCTCATAGTTTTCCTAAAATGCTAACAACTAAGACTACCTCAATTCAGCATACAGTTCCTCTTATTAGTCCTCAAGCTTTTGTGATACATTATTAACACGTTCGCTGTCACGCTCCTCGGGCATAGTTTGTTCTCACACGCCAAGCGCTTTTGCATCTTCAAGGTCACTACGAGTAATCTCGTAGCTGACTTATCAGACAGAATTTTGTTTCACACGCCAACTACGAGTAATCTCGTATCACCCCCACCCATATATTACATGCACTGACGAATGTGTTTATTGTGTCTAGTCTCTAAAAACCTTGAGTTTCACCATGACCAGTACAAAAAAAACTTACTGATAAAGAATTAGAAGTTTACGCTAATATGAGCGATGATGAATTTAATGAATTCATCATCACAAATGGAAGGATAAGAGAGAAGTTCTTTCCATTTCAAATATGCACAAATTTTAAATGGTTGAAGCAAAAAATCAATTAAAACCAAATATCGTTAGGGACTATTAATTTGGGTATGTCAGGCATCAATCTTTCTGATCAAATGCTTTCTTACTATTCCCCCTTACGAAAGACAATTAGATGGCCAAAGAAATTGGCAATGCGCATTCTTGATATATACATTCAAAATGCACATAAATTTTATAATATAATTACTGGAAACACAATCCGTTAAAATTTAGAGATCAATTTATCTCAGTTTTTGTTGGAATGGATAAGCTTACAGCATCACAGATTATCAGCAGGATTCAGGATCATCATTATTTGGAAATTTTACCACCTACAGAAAAAAAAAATTCGCCGACAAAGCCATGGAGAGTATGTACACGAAACAAACGACGATGCGAAACTTGTTATTATTGTCCTGTTTGCCAGGAAAAACCACCATTGTGCGTGGAAAATTGATTTAAAGTGTATCATTCGTAATTTGAATAAATTGGTTTTTATTTTATTGATTTCATTTTATTATTTTTATCGATTTTTATCCATTTTAAATTGATTTACAAATTACGTGTTATACTATGGATTAGCTCGCGTTGTATTAGATTAACTTGGCATAGCAGGTTGGTAATCGACATACGAGTATATTTGTAGTTGGCTTCTGAGGCACATACATAATATACTATAATTTAGTTGAAATTATTTCCCTTCTATCAAGCCCCCAGACGTGCTCTCCACTTTATTCAGAATCCAAGGGTCCAAATTAAGGTAATTATACTAAGGGTTAACTCGTGTTTGGCATAGGAGGTCGGTAAATCGACATACGAGTATACTCGTAGTTGGCTTGTGAAGCTCATATACGAACTACGAGTATACTTGTAGTTGGCAGCGAACGTGTTAATAATTAAGTAACATCATAGGTGGAAGATGGAATTCATCATTCAGCAAGACTACAGCCCTGATTATTGGATGCCTCAAGTGGCTTGGATAAAATTCTATGTTTGATATCTAGAGTAAGGTTTCCAAGATTAAGGTAAAAAATAAATTTAAAATATATACAAAATACTTAAAAAATAAATAAAAACCACAGCCTACCTACAGTACCAGTGCATTACAGGTTCACAACCTTTCATGGGTGGGAGTTATATAGAAAAAATATATAAAATAATTGCTTGCAGCATTTATTGTTTTCATTCTCCATGCCACTATGGGTGAGATCTTCAATGCTATATTTAAAACTATATCCAGCACTTTTAATTGTTCTAAGTCCACAAGAAAAGTATGGGCTCCTATTACAAATTGACATTCACTACATAATCAGCTTGAATTTCTGTGCACTACATGCTCAAGTTTTGTTTTGATTTGATTTGCAGTTAACTCTTGGTATAGCAAACATCTTTATAGGCAACCATTCACTACAGCAAACACTATTATAAAGTAACTCACAGTAACAAACCAATACAGAGTCCTTCCCAAAAACTCATAGCATCCAATTGAGTGAGGTGGGCAAATATCAGAATGAGGAACTAGACAATGAGACTTATTTGTGCCCATGGTGCAAAAGAAGGTTCTACTAAGGAAGAAGTGGAGAAATATTTTGAAGCATTAGAGAAGGAAGCTGGCACAATGGAAGAGTTGGTCCCTGTTGGATATTTAAACAGCAGAGTAGGAAATGATTACCAGACAGAGAAATATTTTGGAAAAATTTGGAGAAAACAGAACTAATAATAATAATGTTAAGTACCTGTTGGATTTCTGTTCAGACTATGGACTAGTAATTACTAACAGCATCTTCTCTCCATGTGAATTTATGCATAAAAATATGCAAATTCATATGAAGAGAAGATGCAAGCAATAAGAAAAGTCTCACTGACTATGTTATTGCTGATAGCATGTTTTCCCACTGGTTGAGGATACAAGAGTATACAGAGAATTTGATATGGAAGTGATAACCATTTAGTGTTGAGAAGGATAAAATTGAATTGAGAGTTTATTTTTCACTTGGTTAGACTATAATAAGTTTAGTTTAATCCTTTATCCAAGTGTGAGCAAACAAACTTTGCACCTGAAAGTATCTTCAGGACTGAGGTAAGGTAGTACAATACCAGGCAACTCATTGCAAAGGTGGAGTAAGCTCTCATCACTCCTATCTCAGTAGCTCTCATAATGCAAAGCACATCTCCTTGCGGATATATGTAATGCTATTCATTAAAGCAAGGGCCACTACCCATACCGGTTTCGACCTTTATTGAGGTCTTGTCAGTGGGAGCCAGGCCCAGTAGTGGAGACACCAAGGCAGCAGCAATGAGAGGTCATCCCAACCTATAGGAGTTGCCGAAGGGTGTACAACCTTATTATTAAATTACTCCAGATTCCACTGGCGAGACCTCAATAAAGATTAAAACCAGTACAGGTAGTGGCCCTTGCCTTAATGCATAGCATTACACATATCCACAAGATGTGCTTTGCATTATGGGAGATACTGAGATAGGGGTGATGAGATCTTTCTCCACCTTTGCAACGAGTTGCCTGGTATTGTACTACCTTACCCCAGTCCTAAAGATATTTTCAGGCACAAACTTTGTTTGCTCACACTTGGATAAACGATTAAACTAAACTTATGATAAAATTGAATTTCATATCGAAAAGAAGAGTATGTAAGAAAGTTTTAAAATGAATCGAAGTTGAGCAGCTTTCAGGTGAACTGTAGACCAAAATACACAAATATTATTCAAGAAAAAAAGAGTTGGAAAACAGGAATCAAACCTTGGAAATTCAATGGCAAACTATGAAGAAAACATTGACTGTTTCAGCCAGAGGGGCATGTGGTGAGGCTGTCTGCAAGGATAGAAATATCAAAACACCACAATAAAATCAGGAAGTTAAAGAGACAGTCAAGGAAAAGAAGATTAAAAGTATCTAGCAAAATAAATCACCTTGTGCCCAGAATACGGAAACAAACATAAGAAAGCAATGCACTGTGTAAAACTAGCTAAACAAAAGTCATGGGAAGACTTTGGCAGGCAACAAGAATGTAGAAAATAAATATAGGAAGGTGGCAAAATATTCTGGAGGCTACTGAATAAAGCTTAGAAATGAAGGAAAGAGTACTGCAAAAGGAATCAGACATGATAAAGGTGACATGAAAAGTGAAGATAGAAATATCCTTGATGTATGGAGTAATTACTTTGAAATATTGTTGAATAAAACAAGCAGTGATAGCACAGTGGTAGAAAACACTCAGCAGGCATGCAGTCAGAAATACATATCAATACTTAAGTAGAATAATTCTTGTAGATAAGCTTTGGTTAGACATAGCTTCTAAATTTTTTAGGAAATGACAACATAAACTAGATTATTAATTATAAAAGGCTTTAATTAATAACTACAATAGAGGGGACAGCCATGGGTTCTCCAATCTCTCCACTCTTGGCCAACTAATTTATGGAGACCTTTCAAGAAAAACCCTTAAACTCTGTCCCTCATAAATCCACTGTCTGGCTACGCTACAATGATGATGTGTTCTCCATATGGCTGCATGACATGGATACACTCCACAATTTCTCAAAACATTTAAACACCCCAGGATCCAGTTTACCATGTCAAAGGAAAACAATAGCAGTCTCTGTTTCCTAGACACTAATTACAATCTAGCTTAATGGATCCCTGGCTTTCTCCGTTTACAGAAAACCTACACATACAGATAGATACATTCACCAGTCCTCTCTCCCAACAATATGGGATTATAAAAACTATATAACAGGGCAAAATTAATCAGTTCAGATAACAATGCTCTGACTACTGTACTTGACCATATCCTTAAAACCTTCTTAGCTAATGGCTACAACACCCAAAATATCCAAAAAATATTAAAACCAGGTAACCACCACCCTCCTTCTTCAAAGCAGAAATTACTCTAAATCTGTCACCATTCTATATCTGGGGTACATTCAAAAAATTAATAAAAATCCTAAAGAAATATGACCACACAACCAGTTACAAAACACATAGGAAATTGGCATCTCTTATCTGCTCCACCAAAGACCAGCAACTTCCCCTAGACTGACCTGGAGTATACCAGGTTCCTTGCAGTTGTAAACTGTTCTACTGCAACCAAACAGGCAGGACAGCCATATCAGGATATCTGAACACAAGGACTACATCCAGTTCCACCAATACAGCCACTCAGGACTTACTGACCATGTTTTGGACATCCACCACAGGATACGCTGGAAGAAGGCCACTTTATAACACCACAGCAAGCACAAGTACGAAAGACTATTCCTTGAATCTGCCTCAGCTCTGATAAACTTTCCAAACCTCAACAAATTTGGGTGCATCAGACTGCCCCAAATTTGAGAAGCAAACATTCTAAGATTGTCAGCCCAATGGCCAAGGAAACCTAATTTAACTTCTTCTGTTGCCTTTCTTCAGCATCATTTGCTTAGTGTGAGTGCCTGCATGCACATATTGTTTTGTGATCCCTGAAGATGGCAATATAACATTGCTGAAATATAGGTAGCTAATAAAGTTTTTATAATTAATAATCTAGTTTAGGTTGTCAATTCTTAAAAGATTAAAAGTTTAAAGGCTCAAAAACCTGAAATATGAAAAGACAGCTGGAGTAGATGATATTCGACCAGAAATGCTTAAGTATTTATAAAATGCTAATATATGGATGTATAAAAGTTTTACACTACCTGCACTGCATTATTCAGAAAGTCAGATGGTCAAATTTCCAGACGATTGGAGTACAGCTCTCACAGTACCCATCAGTAAAAAGGAAGAGAAAACTTAATGTGAGAAATATACATGTGTTTCTCTACTGAATGTTCCTGGTAAGATTTATGCAAATATACTTGAGAAATGATTAAGAAGGATTGCAGAAAAGCAGCTTGGCAAAGAACAAGCAAGATTCAGGCCAAATAGAGACTGTCAGGATCAGATTTTCACTTTAAGACAAACAGATGAGAAATCATGGGAAAATAACAAGGATCTGTATTTAAGTTTTGTGGATCTGAACAAGGCGCCAACAGAAAAGCTGTTCAAAGAGCTACAGTTATATGATATAAATGGGACATTATAATCAAGCACTACTTTGCCTATATAATTGAGCTGTATGTCAGCATTAGAACTGAAGGATATACAGAAAGATGGTTTGATGTTAAATCAGGTCTGAGACAATGATGCACATTATCCCCTCTGTCATTCCTCATATATATATATATATATATATATATATATATATATATATATATATATGAAGAATTGAATGACTACAACCGAGATTTAAGTAAAAAGGTTTTAATATAAAAACACTACTAGTTTCAGCCTGTAACAGCCTTCTTCAGGTGACATTATAAAAGAAGAAAAAACACTAAACATTGAGGGTTAAAAGACTATGAACAACATAGACAGTCTCTATACATAATTAGCATGAAAACGTTGTAGTTGCATTTGAAGCTGTTCTTTCGTTTGTTGCATTGTTGGGAGAGTGCGTGCTTGCTGCATCACGTGAACGCCAGTACATGATTACAGCTGAATGGCTATCTGGGAGGTTGTAGCTCAAGTTGTTATTTAGATGAACAGGATTGAAGATGATTTCTCTAGATTCCACAATTTTTCTCTCTAGTTCGTCACTGCAATGGAAGATGTTAGTAGATTTTTCCCAGCAGAGTTTGTGACTTTGGTTATCATCATTAGGATTAGCCGAGAAAAGGATATGACTTGATAATGCACTCGCTCGCTGTCTCTTGTAAGTAATGTCCCTCATATGTTCTTCCATACACATTTCGACAGAAATACACAAAGATTATTGAAGAAAAAATGAAAGAGTTTGAGAACAGGAATCAAACCTTGGAGATTCAGTGGCAAACTCTGAAGAAAACATTGATTGATTCTGCCAGAGAGGCATGTGGTGAGGTTGTGTGTAAGGATAAAAAAAATCAGAACTCCCTGGTGGACACAGGAAGTTAAAGAGGCAGTGAAGGAAAAGAAGAGAGCATATCAAAAATTCCTGTCAAATAAGTCAGCTTGTGCTCTTAGAGAATATAGAGACAAATGCAAGAATGCTAAACACTGTGTAAAACTAGCTAAACAAAAGTCATGGGAGGACTTTGGCAAGAATATAGAAAATAAATATCAAGAAGGTGGCAAAATATTCTGGAGGTTGTTGAAGAAGCTTAGGAATGGAGGAAAGAGTGTACTTTCAAAAACTGCTAAATGAAACAAGCAGTGATGACAGCACAATGGTAAAAAACACTGACCAGGCATGCAGTCAGGAATACATATCCATACTTGAAGTGGAAAAAGCCATCAAAGGCTTGAAATGTGGAAAGGCAGCAGGAGTAGATGATATTCGACCAGAAATGCTGAAGTATGGTGGTATAAAAGTCTTACAGTGGCTGCACTGCATAGTTCAGAAAGCCTGGACAGAGGGACGAATTCCCAATGATTGGAGTAGAGCTCTCATAGTACCAATATATAAAAAGGGAAATAAAACTGAATGTGAGAATTACAGAGGTATTTCCCTACTGAGTGTTCCTGGCAAGATCTATGCAAGTAGACTTGAGAAATGGTTGAGAAGAATTGCGGAAGAAAAGCTGGGTGAAGAACAAGTTGGATTTAGGCCAAATAGAGGCTGTCAAGATCAGATCTTCACTTTACGACAAATAGTCAAGAAAGTATGGGAATATAACAAAGATCTGTATTTAAGTTTTGTCGATTTAGAAAAGGCATATGACAAGGTGCCAAGAGAGAAGCTATTCAATACGCTGCAGTTATATGGTGTGAATGGGGCATTATATCAAGCAATACTTAGTCTTTATTTGAGTTGTAAGTCAGCAGTTAGAATTGAAGGAAGTACAGGAAGATGGTTTAATGTTAAATCTGGTGTGAGACAAGGATGTACATTATCCCCTCTGTTATTCATTATCTATATGGATCATATTATGAAGGAAAGTGGTATTAAACCTGATATCAAAATTGGAGATGTTAATGTCATCTCTTTGCTTTATGCGGATGATGTTATACTTCTAAATAAATCCACTACAAGTCTGCAAGATTCTCTGACTAAATTGAATAGCTGTTGAAATAGATATGGTATGAAGGTCAGCAATAAAAAGACAATGAAAATAGGCAGAATCATTGAAAATGTCAACTGTGATGTGAATGGAGAACCTGTGGAACAAGTAAAACATTTCAGCTACTTAGGACGATTTTTACTGAAGATGGTAAATTAAATATAGAAATAGTCAACAGAATCAGCAAAGCTGGTCTGGTGGGAAGTCAATTAAATAAATTCATATGGAATAAGAGAGAAATTAGTCGGAACACTAAATTAGCTGTATACAAGGCAGTGTTCAAACCAGTTTTAACTTATTGATCTGAGAGCTGGGTCAGAAGTAAAACACTTGACAAAAGACTAGAGACCGCAGATATGAGAGTCCTGAGAAAGATTAGAGGTGTGAACAGATGGCATCAATGGCAATATCATATTAAAAACAAGGATATTAGGAAAGAACTTGACACTGTCAGCATCCAGGAATGCGTTAGCAGAGCTAATCTCAGGTGGTATGGTCACTTAAATAGAATGGGAGAGAAAAGATTAGCAAAACAAGTGCTCTCTGACAGGTTGGCAGGAAAGTGACCCAGAGGAAGACCAAGATATAGGTGGATTGATATGGTACAAAGTGCCTTAGATGATAGAAATATAAGATCTGATAATGTTGGAGTCTTGACAAGTAACAGACTGATTTCTAGGAAAATTGTAAATAGGAAGTTAGTAATGATGTAATTTTTTCATATAGTACTATCATATCCTGTACACCCCTTGAGGATACATGGCAGGAATTTGATGATGATGATGTATTATAAACCTACACAAATTAACAAATAGTCAAACATTAATTCACACCACAATCTGAACAGGATGTGGCATAATAAAAATATTAACATTGAGCTAGAGCAATTTACTCAAATACCGTTCATAAAAATTAAAATTACATTTTTAATAATTTTATTGATAATGACCACAATCCTAAAAAATAAACCCAGTACCTAGTAGCAGACAAACTAATAGAAAGCTATCAGCTCACTCCAGAGCAGAAGCACTTCCCCTTATTAAAAGACAATGAGAACACAAGCAATTTACAGACAAAATATATTGTTGTCAGTGGTGAGCAGTAGATGGTATTGATGGTAATAGCGATGTGTGTAATTGACGAATTAAGCAGTAAGGGAGACAGTGTAATGAGGTAAAGTGCCCTCCAGCGATGAGTCCTTGGGCTACTTAAATGTGTCATGTAATAATACGCCTATCTGAAAAAATTAAAAACTCAATAAATACCAATTACAAACTGTATTTTTCTTATGTGACCTCCACTTACAAAAGGTTGTAATAAGCCTATGGTACATTAGTATCATTAGTGAGATAAGGATTGCGTCTATTTCTATTAATTTTATATTTTTATTTATTTTTTACATAGTCTGAAAACCTTGCTCTAGATTCCAAACACAGAACTTTTTCCGAGCCACTTCAGGCCTAAAAGCTGGATAAATAGGATAGTGGTGTCACAATAGAAGAAGTTCATCTTCCACAACAAGGCACTAACAAACATTCACATCCACAGCAGAATTCAAACCCACAGCCTACTGGTTGGAGAGCAGACGCACTAACCACTTAGCCAATGATGCTGGCAAACCACTATAAACCTATAGTCTAGCAACCACTCTACCTCGTACACCACTCTTCTGCCACTGTTTGTTTCATTTAACAGTCTTTCCACATAATGCTCTTTAGATATCTAGTTATTTCAAGTTACTTTTACCATCTCTGATTCCTTTTGCTGTACAATCTCTCTCTCCTCCATCTCCTCCAGAACACTGTCACCTTTCTGATATTTAGCTTCTATATTCTTACCTGCCTTCCTATAACTTTTGTTTAGTTAGTTTTACAAATAACCTAGTTCTCTTACATTGCACTCAGAGAGTACAAAGCATTTGCTAACTTACTTGCTAGAGACTTTCAACATGATTTCTAGTTTTCCAGGCCTGTCTCTAACTTCTTGCATCCTCTGCAGAGTTCTTATTTTTCTATCCCTGCAGACAACTTCCCTAGCTGAATCACAACTAATGTTTTCTTCACAGTTTGCTGCTGATACTGATACAATCTAAATACATCCCTGAAATTGATATAATTCTCATCATTGATTTCCAAGATTAAACTAAATTATGTTGTTACAATTTTTTTTCCCAGTGGTGTCATTTCTAGTGATAACTAATCAGGATGTGCTATAAACACAAAAAAGACCCTATCTAATTTGGTCTTCTTGGCAATTAAACATTATACATTACTTCCTGTTAATCTCATCCCAGCCAAACTCCCTATTAATCTCAAACAACCAACAAAATTCCTCTTAATAAAATATCTTAAGCTGCACAGTAGCTCATAGTTTGCTTTGTACTGTGTATCATCTGACAACAATTCTCAAGAAATGGCCAGCACTACAAGTTTTTGCTCCTTTTGGTCTTTTCAAAATTTATAGTTCATTTGATTCATTTTCCTTGTTTACTGATCTTATTTATGCATCATTATCAACACCATTCTCTAACCACAAGTTTGGATCCAAATATTTTGCCATCCTCACCTTCCAAAAATATAAACCTACCATATATTTTCGCGTATAATACGATCCATGTATAATGCGAACTAGAAATTTTGTTTGAAAACTAGCCCTAAAATGCCATGTCCACGCATAATGCGATCTGTTAATCTAATCTTGTTCCCTAACATTATAAATAAAACAATACGAATTAACGAAAGAAATATTTATTTTAAAACAAAATGTCAAAATCCTTTAAATTCTTCTTCATCTTTTGAGTCAATCAAACATTTCATTCATAAATTCATTTGTAGGCATTGCGTCATCAGTGTAGCAGTTGTCGTCATCATGCTCTCCATTTTGTTGTTCGTCGTCTTCGCTTTCGTATATGATGTCATCATCCACCACCCACTGAATTACTTATTCCACATTTAAGAAATGGGCGTTGAATCATTTCAACTGCTTTCTTTAACCAAGCTGGTGACTAGGGTGAGCTCAGGCTTCCCAAAATTCCCACCCTTTGTCATCTTCACCAAACCAGATGACATCCATTCTCTCCATTTTTCACATAAGTGATCTTTAAACAGCTTATTCAAGCTGATATCAAGCGGCTGCAAAACGGAAGTTAGACCACCCAGTATGCCTGCTAAGTCTGTACGTAGCTCACGTGCTTTTCTGTTGGCTCATTTTCAGGCTAGGTTTGTTTAATGAATAATATTTAAAAGGAACTGTGGTTAAACCGATATAACTGTGCTAATATCCTGCCAAGGGGGCAGGATATTAGCACTACTTACATTACTGACTTTATGAGCAGATATGATGCACGTTCTGGTCGCCAAATGCGGGTGGGTCAAGTAGATTTGGTTGCATAGGCATTAGGTAGTATATATCGTGTGTGCAAGTCTAATAAGATGTTATATTTTTTAAGATATGCATATAATGCGAACCCCCAACTTTAGACCATAAATTTTAACCATTTTAACAAATTACTCTTCGGTAATTTCAAAGTACAAGATCGAAGTACAGTGCAACAAATACTCGCACTAAGACTAATAGCAGAGAAAGCTCGAAGAAAGAACAAAAAGATATATTGTTGTTTCGTGGACTTCCAAAATGCATTTGATAATATTGACCAAAAAATAACATGGGCTGTCTTGAAATCCTATGGTGTGGACAATAAATTGATTTGCCTGCTGAAAAATATAAACAGCCAAGCACAAGCAAAAGTCAGAATAGCAGGTGAGACTGGAGATTGGTTTGCTACTAGTCAAGGGAACCCAATATCACCAATCATCTTCATCACACATCTGGGAAGAACACTAGATAAGATTAAAGAAGAAGGTGGAGGCATTTCAATAAATGGCATGAGAATAAACTACCTCTGCTTTGCAAATGACATCGTCCTGATTGAAGAAGACGCAGCAAGGCTGGAACAGACATTGCAAACACTATAAACAGAAGGAAAAAGATAAAGACTAAATGTCAACTTTGAAAAAACTAAAATATTGATATTTGAACAATAGGAGTTACTGAAAAGAGTTACAATAGACAGATTTCAACTGGAAAATGTGGAACACTTCACATATCTTGGATGCCACATGACCTGGACCCCAAAAAAGAGATAAAAATTAGAATAGCCAGAGCAACAACTATTTTAAAAGCCATGGACAAAATATGGAAGAGCCGAGCTATAAAGATGCAAATTAAACTAAGCATTGAAGAAACCTGTATCTTCAACAGCATGCTCTATGAATGTGAGGCCTGGGCACTCCTGAGAGAATCTGAAAGGAGGATATTGGCATTTGAGAGGAAGTGTTATAGAAAGATCTTGAGAATAAGCTGGATACAGAAAGTGAAAAATGAGGAAATCTACAGACGAATACAATCAAAAGAAAACCTGATCCAGAAAATAATCAAAAGGAAACTACGTCTATTTGGCCATATAGGTAGAATGAATGATGAGAGAAAATTAAAAATGTTGCTGTTTGGAATGATTGAAGGAAAGAACAAACAGAGAATGGGGCGATGACATCGTCAAATGGTGTGGGAACTCTATACACAAATTGAGTCATCTTGCACAAAACAGAATGCAATGGAAGAATCATATCAAGATGGCAGCAGACACCTACAGCCATTGGACCCATGATTGTTGATGATGATTAATTAAAATTTTATATCAGTCTTTAAATTTAGCCTCTGGTTGGAGCAAGGGGTAGCTCCATTACCTACTATGCTCTGTTATTTTAATATTATATAACATCATATATTTAGCAGTATTTCACTCTGTTTTAGTCCTTTTCTCAGTAACACTAATTATGTCAAAGCTGTACTTCTCTAGTTCTTCTGTTGGTTCAACTTGTTTACCATTTGTATTTCTTGTTCTTGTGTAGAGGCATAAGTGCTGTGAGGACATTATGTTGGAGGTTTAATGGATTTTTTACAACACTCAAAAAGAATTAAAATAGAATTTAATACTTCCTATATTTCGTCCTAGTCACCAGGACATCTACGGGGATTACAAAGACAATTAATGTAACATGCACACAAAAACTTACAATACTAAGCCCAACCACGTGGGTGACAATAAAGTCCTATCTAGGTGGAGCGCCCTCTAAGGGCAGTAATAGGTGGCCTGGAATGTAAGGTGGGACCACTGGTGATGACTGTTTCCCAAATCTTCGGAAGCTTAATGCAACCGTATTTGTTAAGATTTGGTTGGTTTCTGAGAGCTGCTGCTGCTTCTAAGAAAAGTCTCTCTTTCTTGAATTTGCTCTGGTGTAGAATGGTGGTTTTCTTCCATGATACTCTGTGGGTGGTGTCCAAAACATGGTCAGCCAAGCCTGAATGGCCATAGTTGTGTTTAACGATGTACGACTTGTGTTCCTCCAGGCGGATGGATGCTGATCTGCCTGTCTGTCCAAAGTACGCAAGCTTACAGGAACAGGGTACTTTGTAAACTCCAGGCAGAGAGAGAGGAGGGAGCTGATCTTTCGTAGAACGGACAAGGGTAGCCAGTTTGCGGTAGGGCTTATATGCTGTGTGTAGGTTATACTTTGTTAGTATCTTGGCGCTATTTTTTCCGAAGTGCCACGGATGTAGGGTATGGTGATGGCATTTTTAAATTCTTGTTGACGAGAGGGACAGGGAATGGGGGAGGAATTGATTATTTTTTTGATGCTGTGTTCGCTGTAGCCATTGGAGAGGAAAGTTCTGTGTATGTGGTTAAGCTCAGTAGTGAGGGCGGTTCCACTGGAACAAAGATTGTGGGCTCTCTTGGTAAGGGTTTTAATAATGCCATATTGTTGTGAGGGGGTGGTGGTGGGAGAGTTTGTGAATGTATCTGCCTGTGTGTGTGGGTTTTCTGTATACAGTGAAGGCAAGTGTATCATTAGGCAGGCGCATGACTAAGGTGTCTAGGAAGGGAAAACAATTGTTCTTTTCCTTTTCCATAGTAAACTGGATTCTTGGATGTAGGCTATTGAGATGACCGATGAAGGAGTCTAACGTGTCTGGGCCATGACGCCAAATAGAGAACACATCATCTACATATCTTAGCCAGATAGAAGGTTTGAGTGGGGCTGAGTCTATGGCTCGTTTTTCGAAATCTTCCATATAGAAATTGGCAAAGGGGGGTGAGAGGGGGGTGAGCCCATGGCAGTTCCCTCTATCTGCTTGTAGATTTTGTTATTCCAAGCGAAATACCCAGAGTTGATGGCGAAGGAAAAGAGATCTAAGATGTCAGAGGGAAAAACGTTTTCTAAGAGAGATAAAGTGTCAGTTAAGGGAATATTGGTAAACAAGGAGGAGATATCAAAGCTTATTAATATGTCTGTATTATTCAAGGTTAAATTTTCTGTGAGGGCTTTAAAGTGGGTCGAGTTTTTTATATGGGAAGCTGAATTTCCGGTGATGGGGAACAGAGAGTTGGCCAGCTGTTTAGACAGTCTGTAACAAGGTGCATGGGTGGCATCTACTATAGGCCTGAGTGGGGAATTAGGTGTGTGGATTTTTGGTAAACCATAAATTAGGGGGGGGTTGGGAGCGGAAAGGTTTAAGTTTTTTCGTGACGTCGGGGGGTCAGAGGTTACTTTTTTAAGTGAGATTTTTAATTTCTTAACTTGCGTTTTTGTGGGGTCGTGTTCTAGCGGGATGTAGGTAGCGCGATCGCGGAGGATAATGTTCATTTTACGATTGTATTTGCTGGTATTAAGGACAACTGTGGCATTACCTTTATCTGCTCTGGTGAAGACGATACTTTTTTCTTTGCGTAGTTTCTGGAGAGCCATGTGTTGGGAATAAGATAAGTTACTTTTTGGAGGCGAAGAGTGAATGAGGATGTTGGCTACGTCGAGTCTGATGTTGTTGGCTACCTCCGACGGTAAGCGACCGATCCCCCGTTCGACGTTAACCATTACATCGAGCACCGGCACTTCTTTTGGGGCGACGGCAAAATTACGGCCAAGGCAAAGGGCGCTGACGGCATCATCGTTGAGCCTTTTGGACGAGAGGTTTATTACTGTCTGGAGCGGTTGAATTTGTGGTTGTGGTTTGTCTTTAACCAGGTTGTTGTATTTCTTGACGTGTTTGTTTTTTATTTTCTGAAATTCTCTCTGTGCGGAAGTTTCCGAAATGTCAGAGAGAATCGACCAAAGTTCAGGGTTAAGAACGGTGGAGAGCTCCGCATGTAAGGAGCCAATGGCGGCGTTCGTCACTGCGAGGGCGGCACGAGTAGAGGCGATTTGCTCGCGTAGTATTGCTAAGCTAGCACGTTTGTATATCCGGAGTGCTTTTTTGGAATGGAAATTCATCTTCATTTTGGACAGACTACAGAGTACTTTGGACAGACAGGCAGATCAGCATCCATCCGCCTGGAGGAACACAAGTCGTACATTGTTAAACACAACTATGGCCATTCAGGCTTGGCTGACCATGTTTTGGACACCACCCACAGAGTATCATGGAAGAAAACCACCATTCTCCAACATAGCAAATTCAAGAAAGAGAGACTTTTCTTAATGTCCCACCTTGCATTCCAGGCCACCTACTACTGCCCTTAGAGGGCGCTCCACCTAGATAGGACTTTATTGTCACCCACGTGGTTGGGCTTAGTATTGTAAGTTTTTGTGTGCATGTTACATTAATTGTCTTTGTAATCCCCGTAGATGTCCTAGTAACTAGGACGAAATATAGGAAGTATTAAATTCTATTTTAATTCTTTTTGAGTGTTGTAAAAAATCCATTAAACCTCCAACATAATGTCCTCACAGCACTTAAGCCTCTACACAAGAATTCTAATCATCCATGGAGAAGAGTTAGCACGCAAATCCAAGCAATACGGTAAGTCAAAACTATCACTATCTAGACAACTAAATAGGGTGGCCTTTTTAAAAAGATGTCGGGATACAAGAGTGATACCGAAATGTGTTAAAATGAAGATCAATTTCCATTCCAAAAAAGCACTCCGGATATACAATCGTGCCAGCTTAGCATTACTACGCAAGCAAATCGCCTCTACTCGTGCCGCCCTCGCAGTGACAAACGCCGCCATTGGCTCCTTACATGTGGAGCTCTCCACCGTTCTTAACCCTGAACTTTGGTCGATTCTCTCTGACATTTCGGAAACTTCCGCACAGAGAGAATTTCAGAAAATAAAAAACAAACACATCAAGAAATACAACAACCTAGTTAAAGACAAACCACAACCACAAATTCAACTGCTCCAGACAGTAATAAACCTCTCGTCCAAAAGGCTCAACGATGATGCCGTGAGCGCCCTTTGCCTCGGCCGTAATTTTGCCGTCGCCCGGAAAGAAGTGCCGGTGCTCGATGTAATGGTTAACGTCGAACGGGGGATCGGTCGCTTACCGTCAGAGGTAGCCAACAACAAGACTCGACGTAGCCATCATCCTCGTTCACTCTTCGCCTCAAAAAAGTAACTTATCTTATTCCCAACGCATGGCTCTCCAGAAACTACGCAAAGAAAAAAGTATCGTCGTCACCAGAGTGGATAAAAGTAATGCCACAGTTGTCCTTAATACCAGCGAATACAATCGTAAAATGAACATTATCCTCCACGATCGCGCTACCTACATCCCGCTAGAACACGACCCCACAAAAACGCAAGTTAAGAAATTAAAAATCTCACTTAAAAACGTAACCTCCTGGCCCCCCGGCGTCACGAAAAAACTTAAACCTTTCCGCTCCCAACCCCCCCCTAATTTATGGTTTACCAAAAATCCACAAACCTAATTCCCCACTCAGGCCTATAGTAGATGCCGCCAATGCACCTTGTTACAGACTGTATAAGCGGCTGGCCAACTCTCTGTACCCCCTCACCAGAAATTCAGCTTCCTATATAAAAAACTCGACCCACTTTAAAGTCCTCACAGAAAATTTAACCTTGAATAATACAGACATATTAATAAGCTTTGATATCTCCTCCTTGTTTACCAATATTCCCTTAACTGACACTTTATCTCTCTTAGAAAACGTTTTTCCCTCTGACATCTTAGATCTCTTTTCCTACGCCATCGACTCTGGGTATTTCGCTTGGAATAACAAAATCTACAAGCAGATAGAGGGAACCGCCATGGGCTCCCCCCCCCTCACCCCACCTTACCAATTTCTATATGGAAGATTTCGAAAAACGAGCCATAGACTCAGCCCCACTCAAACCTTCTATCTGGCTAAGATATGTAGATGATGTGTTCTCTATTTGGCGTCATGGCCCAGACACGTTAGACTCCTTCCTCGGTCATCTCAATAGCCTACATCCAAGAATCCAGTTTACTATGAAAAAGGAAAAGAACAATTGTTTACCCTTCCTAGACATCTTAGTCACGCGCCTTCACTGTATATACAGAAAACCCACACACACAGGCAGATACATTCACAAACTATCCCACCACCACCCCTCACAACAATATGGCATCATTAAAACCCTTACCAAGAGAGCCCACAATCTTTGTTCCAGTGGAACTGCCCTCACTACTGAGCTTAACCACATACACAGAACTTTCCTCTCCAATGGCTACAGCGAACACAGCATCAAAAAAATAATCAATTCCTCCCCCATTCCCCGTCCCTCTCGTCAACAAGAATTTAAAAATGCCATCACCATACCCTACATCCGTGGCACTTCAGAAAAAATAGCGCCAAGATACTAAAAAAGTATAACCTACACACAGCATATAAGCCCTACCGCAAACTGGCTACCCTTATCCGTTCTACGAAAGATCAGCTCCCTCCTCTCTCTCTGCCTGGAGTTTACAAAGTACCCTGTTCCTGTAAGCTTGCATACTTTGGACAGACAGGCAGATCAGCATCCATCCGCCTGGAGGAACACAAGTCGTACACCGTTAAACACAACTATGGCCATTCAGGCTTGGCTGACCATGTTTTGGACACCACCTACATAGTATCATGGAAGAAAACCACCATGCTCCACCACAGCAAATTCAAGAAAGAGAGACTTTTCTTAGAAGCAGCAGCAGCTCTCAGAAACCAACCAAATCTTAACAAATACGGTTGCATTAAGCTTCCGAAGATTTGGGAAACAGTCATCACCTGAGGTCACACCTTACATTCCAGGCCACCTACTACTGCCCTTAGAGGGCGCTCCACCTAGATAGGACTTTATTGTCACCCACGTGGTTGGGCTTAGTATTGTAAGTTTTTGTGTGCATGTTACATTAATTGTCTTTGTAATCCCCGTAGATGTCCTAGTGACTAGGACGAAATATAGGAAGTATTAAATTCTATTTTAATTCTTTTTGAGTGTTGTAAAAAATCCATTAAACCTCCAACATAATGTATTTCTTGTGTTAACATTCCCTACCTTCAATTCTGCTGACATTGAATTTGTTCCAATAGCTCCCTTGTTTCCTAAGGAAAAGAGCCAAACTCTTGTTTAACCAGCCAATGAAATTTCACCATGTTTTACGCCATCATGTTTTGGTAATTAGTTTACGGAATTAACAACACATATAAAGTATATTAATTAAAGGTAACTTTAATGAATAACTTCTATATTTCGGCAACGTCACATTGCCATCTTCAGGAACATAAAGATATGGTATGTGCACTCAGGCACTAACACAAAGCAAATGAGGAAGAAAGCAAGAAACTAATATTGTTCCAAAAGTCCTAATGGTGCCCTCTTGCAGGCTAATTTTGTAGTGTTGGCAGTTGGGCTGAAGTTCTCATAATATAAGTCTCCCAAATTTGGGGTAGTTTCATGCACCCAAATTTGTTGAGGTTAGGAACGTTTTTTAGAGCTGCTGAAGATTCTTTGAATAATCTTTCGTATTTAAACTTGCTGCGATGAATTATTTTTGTTTTCTTCCAACGAATTTTATGGTGGGTATCTAAGGCATGGTCTGCCAGCCCAGAGCGGCTGTACTGGTGGAACCGGATGTAGTCTTGGTGTTCTGAAATCCTGATATTTGTTGTTCTGCCTGTTTGGCCAAAGTAGGACAATTTGCAGCTGCAAGGGACCTGATATACACCAGGTAGGTCTAGGGGAAGTGGTTGGTCTTTGGTAGAGCGGATAAGGGATGCCAACTTTTTATATGGTCTGTAACAGGAAGTAAGGTCATATTTTTTGAGGATATTGGTTATTTTCTCAGAGGTGCCCTGAATGTAGGGGATGGTGATAGACTTGGTGTAATCTTTATTGTGGAGGGGGGAGGGGGGGTTGTGGTTTACTGGTTTTAGTATTTTTTGGATTTTTTTGGGGTTATAGCCATTGGCTAAGAAAGTGCTGAGGATGTGGTTTAGTTCAGTAGTCAGGGCCTTGTCATCTGAGCAGATTAGTTTTGCCCTGTTATATAGTGTTTTTATAACCCCATATTGTTGTGAGGGGGAGGGGGATTGCTTGTGAATGTATCTGCCAGTATGGGTGAGTTTTCTGTAAACAGAGAAAACCAAAGATCCATCAAGCTGGCGGGTGACTAAAGTGTCTAGGAAGGGGAGGGTGTTGTTTTCCTCTTTTTCTAAGGTGAACTGGACTCTGGGGTGTTGGTTGTTTAAGTGTGTTAGGAAGGAGCGGAGTGTGTCTGAGCCATGTGGCCAAATAGCAAACACATCATCCACATAACGAAGCCAAATAGTGGGTTTTTGTGGGGCAGAGTTTAAGGCTTCAAATGTCTCCATAAAGAAATTGGCCAAGGGTGGGGAAAGTGGTGAACCCATGGCTGTCCCCTCTATCTGTTTGTAGAACTTTCCTTGCCAAACGAAATAGCCTGAGTTCATTGTGAACTGAAATAGGGCTGAGATATCGGGAGGAAACTTGGCTTGGATGAGTTCAAGGGTTTCTTTGAGTGGGACATTAGTGAATAGGGAGGAGACGTCAAAACTGACCATTAAGTCAGTGTGTTGGAGTGTGAGGTTTTCTATACTGGCTTTAAAGTGGGCTGAGTTTTTTATGTGTGATGGTGTGTTGCCAGTGTAGTGTGCGAGCGTTTTGGCTAAATGTTTGGCTAATTTATATGTGGGGGAATCAATGCTATCCACTATGGGACGCAATGGCACATTTTGTTTATGTATTTTTGGGAGTCCATATAATCGGGGGGGTTTAGAGTTATAAGGTTTAAGTTTGTTGGTGACTTCCACAGGCCAAGAAGTGACTTTCTTAAGGAGTCTGTGGAGAGTTCTAATCTGAAAGCTGGTCGGATTATATTCAATGGGGAGGTAAGTAGTACGGTCTAGTACTAAAGCATTTAGCTTACCTTTGTAGTCTTTTTGATTGAGCACCACAGTGGCACTTCCCTTATCAGCTTTGGTGATTACTTTTTTTTGTTGTTTTTCAATTCTTGTAGGGCTGCATATTCGTTTTTGGATAAGTTGGTTTTTGGAGGTTTGGCTTTAGTGAGAACACCGACTACACCCAGTCTTACGTTGTTGGCGATAGAAGTTATTCATTAAAGTTACCTTTAATTAATATACTTTATATGCGTTGTTAATTCTGTAAACTAATTACCAGTTATGTCTAACCAACGTATAAGCCTTGCTACTAGAGCCATCATGTTTGTTTCTGGTTTAAGCCAATATAGAATACAATTTAGTCAGCCAATTCAGCCCATCCTTGTTCATTCAGTATCCAGTGAATATCTAATAACGAGGCACACCATGTGAAGGTGATGACTGGATATTAAGTCAGAAGTCCAGTCAGTTCTCTGCATTTCTGAAAGGCTATGTAGAAGTCTCCTCCCAGCTATCTAGCTTTGACCCTTTACGTGTCAAATTAATATGACATATATATTGGCAATACATATCTTCCTCACCCCACAACTTTTACCTCAATTTGAAACCAAAAATGTTATCAAGTGGATAAAGTTTAAGACAAAAGCTTCGTTCTTTTTTCTCTGGGAAAAAAATTCTGGATGGGGAGACATTTGGAAGTCAGTCATTTCTCTTCTTTGAAATCTAACTTGAATAATTCAGTATTTGTATTTTTTGTTGTTGTTGTTTTTAATGCAAATTTCTTTTAATTCTGGCACTTTTGTCCTATGGTAATGTTGATATTTAAATAACTCTGATTTGATGAGAGAGAGAGAGAGAAGATAGAACATACCTGTCCTTATGAATAGCTGCAAAAGTACAAATATTTTTTTTCTTTAATTCAGTCTTCACATCTTCAAATGCATCTGTTCCTAACAAAACAAAGGCATGATTGAAATTTATGAAACTCTTAGACAGAACAGATAAATTAAATTTGACTAAACACACAGTAACCACAATGATAAGATTTTTCACTAAGTAAATATTTCGTCCTAAGTATCATAGGACATCTTCAGTACAGTTAATTCAAACAATACTAGGCATTAACAGTTAGGGTACATGTTTACAATGGAATCCCTCTATGCGTGCAATAGTGTGTTATAGAAATAAATTAAAATATATCTGGAGAAAAAAAAACATGATTACATTAAAATTAGAACATATAAAATTATGTTATGCAATTTAGGATGACAATTTCCCAGGCGTTAGGGATAGTAAGAACATCATTATGGTTCAAATTAAGTCTGTGAAGTAGGGCTTCAGCACTTTCTTTATATAAATGTTCATGTTTATATGAATATCTATGCAGAAGTTTGTAATTTCATGTTGTGCAAGGCCGGATTTCTGCAGTTTGATGAGACGGATATGGTCTTGACATTCAGAAATGCGTTTGTTGAACAACATTGTCCATAGGAGGACAATTTACAGGAGCAAGGGACCTCGTAGACCCCAGCTAGCATAAGAGGTGAAAGCTTGTTTTTAGGAGAAGGTAACCAATTGTGGATTTGGTTGAATGGTTTGTAGGTAGCAGCCAGTTTATATTTCTTCAAGATTTTTGAAAGACGTCTTGGGAATCCTACAGGCTTGTTGTTATCTAGATTGATGTGCAGGGAAGTGACTGATGATTTTTTGCATTGTGTCCATTTTGTATGGCAGTATTTTTGATTATTTCCAATTCTTGGTTTAAAGAACCTTTGGAGAAGCAGAATCTGTGTGCTCCAGTTACTAATGATTTAATGATGCCAAATTTTTGAGATTGTGAATGTAGCGACCTGAAAATGTCGGCTTGCGATAGACAGAGGTGGAGATGGAACCATCTTCTTTCCTTTGGATTTGTACATCCAGGAAGGAGATATCCTGTGGAGATTTTTTTTCAAGTGTGAATTTGATGTGTGGATGAAGGATGTTGATTTTATCTAGGAAAAAGTGTAGTTCTTGTTCAGAATGACCCCAGACAGCAAAGATGTCATCAACGTATTATAGCCAGATTTCTGGTTAGGATTAAACGGGAAAATTTTTTCTTCCAGGTGTTCTAGAAAGAGGTTGGCTAGGTTTGGTGATGAGGGAGATCCTATTGCTGTTCCTTCCTCTTGCTTGTAAATTTTCTCTTTCCAGGTGAAGTATCCAGATGTAATAACAAATTTTAATAATTCAACAATGTCAGATGGAAATTTCTGAGTTAGCAAGTCTATTGTTTCCTTATGGGACGTGTTAACTTGGTTTCATTTTCAGCACACCAAAATTCATTACTACTGTGATGATTCTCCAATATCACCAACTCTGGGAGTTGGTGATATTGGATTATATTTGCTATTTAATATTTACATGTAAATATTCTCCTTGTTTGTGATATCACATTATCATTATGACATGAGCCTGCGCGGTTAGCCTAGTGGCTTTGCGCTTCGCAACCATATGCATGGGGAAGGAGTGTCCTAGGTTCGATTCCCGTCGGAGACGTGAGGAGCTGAAGGATCTTGCTCAGCTAGCCAAGTTAGCCGGTCTTGGGCACGGGCAGTAGGGTTTTTTCCGCCAGTTTATCTGGTGTTTTTCATCCCGCTAGCAGGCAAACCGGTCCTGTGAACACACAGGGATACAGCCAAGAATACCTTGAGGCATAGGAGTGACCATTCTATCCTCGTATTTTTCGGTTACGAAATCCAAGCATACTTGGAAGGTTGTGGGCCTTAAAGGCCTGTTAAAACCATTGGGATAGATTATGACATGTGAATGAAATTACACTAAATTTTTTGAATCTTTCAAACTTGTAGTCTCTGTGTGTGGTCATTTTCTGCAATTTAATTACTTAAACAGCAAACTTGTCTTCCTTGGTCACTTCCCCATTCACAACTCACATTGGCTTTTCTTCTCTATCTCTCCTGATCAAGCTAAAAGAGATGTAATGTACCAAAGTATTTGATGTCATTTATGATCCAACTAGAATACCATATAATCCTTACCATTCTCCCAATATCCTGGATGTTTTTTTTAAATGAGTTCTCCTTCCAAATATTCCCTGAAGCAGAGATTAGCTGCTAATCTCTGCAGTTAATCTTTTGCTGTAAGCAATGACTTAAAACAGATCATCTCCTTACCAGCGTTCTTGACAATCCTCTTCAATCACCTAACTCTGTATCTCTTAAGTAGTTCTCCTTCCATGTACTCTGTTCAGGACTGCTGCTCTTGGTAATTCTGATCACAGTCTAATCCAAGTTTCATCTGGTGGAACATCCTTCCTTCAGCCATACACGAGGTTGTGAATGACTGAAGGATGTTCCACCAGAGATGAAACTTGGATCTGATCACAATATGATCCAAGTGGGAGGACTTAGGTGACTTTTACTCCTCCTTTCCATGATTAGACTACTGTTTTCATTCTTCTTATCCAGATACCCGTTTTGATCTTGTTCTGAAATAATCCATGCTTGAATGGAAGCTATTATTCCTCACTGTTCAAATTTGCCAACTTATATCTAAACCATAATTCTCCAAAAAGTGTGCCAGGGTGACTCAAGACCAAAACATCAACTTCCTTCAGCCTACACAACTGCCAAAACACTTAAAATCATCATCAAAAAGGCAAAATCTAAATTAACACGTTCGCTGCCAACTACGAGTATACTCGTAGTGGGTAAACCTGCTTCACAAGCCAGCTACGAGTATACTCGTATGACGCTTACCTCCGGGAACGAGATTATTGTAGTGACCTTGAAGAAGTGAAAATGCTTGGCTTGTGGGGCTAGCATCATAACTGTGTATTCTCATAGACCGTATATGCTCTGTACAAGCCAACTACGAGTATACTTGTAGGACGTTTACCTCCGGTAACGAGATTATCGTACTGACCTTGAAGAAGTAAAACTCCTCGGCATAGGGGAACAGTTCTTGCCAGAGTAGCGTGGCAGCGAACGTGTTAAACAACGATAAATGTAGAAAACTTATTGCTTGTACCACTGGTAGTCATGCCAAAGCTGTATATTTTTTATGCTGCACCCACCCATGAAAGGTTATTTGCAAACCTATAGTATATTTAATACTGTGAATGGGTTAACGATTTTTTCCCCATTTTTATCAATTTTAAAATAAATAAATAAATCAGCTAACACCTTTTTATTCCCTTATAGGGAGTAGGCAAGGCCTTTATACCCTATCTAGCTTTCGGAGACTGAATGGGCAGTTCAATCTCTACTGGTAGCCAATCAGAGATAGCTGGCCCATGTCTATCACTAATTATAGGCAGCTACTGATGAAGAGACCAGCAAACAAGTGCTGCCATCTCTTGGTGCCTAACCCTAAGAGGATATGCTAATGTGTGAAATAATATAGATACTATGGTCGATTTTCTTGATTTTACAGGATGAAAAACCCGAGTTTCTGGGAGTAAAAACCCGCTTGCCTGTGCCCGAGATCGACTAACTTGGGAACCGGTCAAAGATAGGCTTAGAAAACGTTCTTCCATTCGACGACTTAGACTTGAACCTAAGTCTAACTTTAAGCGACCGAGCACAGAGGATGCAAGCACACTTCCATTGAGCTACACAGGCCATATCAATTTTATATATTTTGTATTTTTTTAATTTATTTTTTTACATAGTTTGGAAACTACGTTTAGAGACAAAACAGAACTTTTTCCCAAAACATTTCAGGTCTCCAATAAGCAGGACAGTGGTCTCACACTGGACGATGAAATTCTTCTCCCATGTTGGGTGCAACTTTGGTCCATCTGCACTACCTCCTCTATCTCACCCTAATGGTATCATTGGATTCTGGTATCTTTCTGGCAGAAGGTTATTATTCATCCAAACTTGCATAACTTGGATACCATAAAGGCAGCTGGTCCTGATGACTCCTACCCATTGTGATCAAGAGATATGCTCCCAAACCAACACCATTCTTCATCATCTATTCACTCAACTGTACTCAGCTGGCATCCACCCTACAGCATGGAAGAAAGCCTATATACAACCAGTTCCCAAAATAGGTGATAAATGTCTGCTATTAAACTATTGACCTATTACTCTCTCATCAGTTTTGTCTGAAGTAATGGAGAAAGTTGTCAACAGTTGGATGTTTTAGAAGATTCTTTAACATTTGGAGACCAGCCATCTAATTAGTGACTGCTAGTATGGATTTTGCCAATCTAGATCCACAGAAGCACCATGCACCTCTGGACCCATTCCATGGAAAGGTTTGGAGAAACCTGTGCCATTGCTCTTATCTTCAAGGCTTTTGATAGAGATCGAGGGCTTCTCAATAAGTTATCCTCATTTGGCCTGCCTTTGTCCTAACGTAAATGGAATGCCATTTTCTCTCAGATCGATCCTTACGTAATGGTAGATGGTATTCTCTCTTCAGACTTTCCTATTAATGCTGCTATCCCCATTTCACTCACTCTCTACCAGATTTATAGAAATGACCTGCTCTCATTGACTGCAAACCCAATCATTAGTTTTGCTGATGATAGTACACTCTACTCATCCTACTCATATGACAAGCCTTGCAATGCTCGGGCATCACAAACCTCAAGATCATTTGTAATGAGTATCCTGAACACTGATCTCCATAGTAGCCTTAATTGAATGAAAACAACCTAGTCTACTTTAATGCTTCCAAAATGCTTCCATGGAAAGGTTTGGAGAAACCTGTGCCATTCTCTCCTTCATGCGGACAGCCATGATAACATAGACAAGGTAAGCTAAGTTTTTTTTTTTGTTGTCTGCAGCTGACAAAATGACATATCCACTGTCCTGGATAGATAAACTAGACATAGTTAATCTATTACTACTATGGGAATGATTCGCTCAAGTCAACATTATTAGCTATAGTTTATCATTAGTAACAGACAGTAAAGATTAAGTGAGGAAAGTAAGGATTAATAATTTGTTGGCTTAATATTAAACCCTCTCGAGTGATTACATTATATATAAAAAACAGATAATTACTTAAAAAAAAAATGCTTACAATTAGTTAACAAACCTAACTGATAAGAAAATATATCAGTGCTTATCTAATATCAATGATAATTATGTGCAGCAGTCTTTTTTTTAAAAAAAATTATTAATCTCTTAATGACCTCTAGAGACTTCAGACATATTTCTTATAGATCTATAGAATTTTTTACAATAATTTAAATATGTGCACATTATTAAAATAGCAATTATACGTGGCTGTTTGTCACATAACTGGAAAAAAAAAAAAAAAAAAATTAATTATTGTGACCATTTGCTTCAAATTTTAAATGCCTATGCTATTTGCATTATATAAGCATTTAACATGTTTGCTGCCAACTACGAGTATACTCGTAGTTCGTATGAGCTTCACAAGCCAACTATGAGTATAATCGTATGTCGATTTACCGACCTCCTATGTCAAACACGAGTTAACCCTGAATATATTTACCTTAATTTGGACCCTTGGATTCCGAATAAAGCAGAGAGCACATCTGGGGGCTTGGTAGAAGGGAAATAATTTAAACTAAAGTATTGTATATTATATGTGAAGCCAACTACGAATATACTCGTATGTCAATTACCTACCAACCTCCTATGCCAACCGCGAGATTATCCGTAGTATAACACGTAATTATACATCAATTTAAAACTAATAAAATAAGTAAAAATAAAAACCAATCAATAAAAAAAAAACAATTTATTCAAATTAAGAATGGTACATTTTAAAACAATTTTCCATGCACCATGGTGGTTTTTCCTGGCAAACAGGACAATAATAACAAGTTTCGCGTGTTCGTTTGTTTCGTGTACACAAACAGCATGGCTTTGTCGGGCGATTCTTTTTTTCTTTTGGTGGTAAAATTTCCAAATAATGAAAATCCTGATTCCTCCTGATATTCTCTGCTGTTGTAAGCTCATCCATTCCAACAAAAACTGAGATAAACTGATCTCTAAATTTTAACATAGTCATTGCATTTCTAGTAATCATGTTATAAAATTTTTGTGCATTTTGAATGTATATCTCAAAAATGCATATTGCCAATTTCTTTGGCCATCTAAATGTCTTTTGTAAGGTGGAATAGTAAGAAAGCATTTCATCAAAAAGTTCGGTGCCTGACATTCCCAAATTATAATCCCTAACGATGTTTGGTTTTAATTGAAATTTACCATTCCGATTTTGTGTTTCAACCATATCAAATTTGTGCATATTTGAAATGGAAAGAACTTCCCTCTTATCCTTCCATTTGCTGACTACAACAGGACATCTTCTTTGCCAGACAAATTCCCCTTTCTTTAGTTTCTTCTCAATAACATCTGGCGGATTGTTTTTCCTATTATTTATCAGCGTTCCACACACGTACAATTTTCTGTCGGTAAGTGATTCCATCAGAGCTACAGAATTATAAAAATTGTCCATATGCAATACATAACTCCTGTCTAAATATTCTTTCATCAAGTGGAATACAATATTATATGCGTGACCCATTTTCACTAAAGAAGATTCTGATTTTCCTGTATAAATTTTTATTTTTATCACCAAGCCATTCAATTCGCATAGTTCATAGAATTTCATGGCATATTTATGCGTTTTTGTTTTTTATGTATTGCCGAAACGCCAGTCTATCGCGCCACAACACCATTGACTCATCAATACGAGATTACTCATAGTTGGAGTATGAAACAAAATTCTGTCTGATAAGCCGGCTACGAGATTACTCGTAGTGATGTTGAAGACACAAAAAGGGCTTGGCGTGTAGGAACAAACTATGCCTGAGGAGCGTGGCAGCGAACGTGCTAACTTTACATCAAGTTGAAATTTGCCTCACTTTCCACCAGTATGGAAAGTGATCCATCAAGATGCAATACAATATACATAACCTGTGACATGCAAGTAATTTTTTTTTATGAAGGTAGTTCACATTTTCTCCTAATATAAGCACGTTTCCTTACACTAGGAGAAAATATAAATAATTAATCAAACTATGTAAAACTGAAAACAGGAAAAATTTGAAGCCACTATAGAAGTTGTGCAGGAACTATAATGTGCAGGAATTCCCACTGTGAGGATGTGCTGCAAAGTTGTGATAATCACCATGAAGGAATTGAGGTAGATCCAACTTGCACATTATTTTACATATTCTCCAAGAAGTAGAGAATATGTAAAATACCTGCTGCATCATTTGCAATCCTCTGAGAAAAAAAAAGTCTTTCTCTTATTCCACAAACTAGACCTCGATTACAGATATGACTTCATCCTCCATGGTAAATTTTGTTCCTTTCGAGTGTTTCTTTAAATTTGGGAACAGGAAATGCTCATGAAACTGTTGGGTTTCATGAGCAGTGTGAGCAGATGCACTGTCTGGCAAAAGCAAAATGCCTCAGCTCAATTTCCAACAGCATTTTTCCTTCAGCACCTCTTTCAGAGTTGTATAAACTGCTGCTGTTAACTTTTTTTTTTTTTTTTTTTTTGTTTTTAAGGTACTTCGTAAGGATTACACTATCTATATCCCAAAAGACACTTTTAGGTTCGAAACTTCTTTGGCCATGGAGAACCTTTGTGTCCTCACTCCATTGACTGTTATTTGATCACTGGATCATACTAATGAAGCCATGTTTCAACAGTTACAATATAAGCCAAAGCAGTTGCATCTGATTTCTCAAAATGACCCAAAATTCCCAAATCCTTATTACTAAGTGAAAAAACTTTTGACATTGATTTCTGATCCAGAGTAATTTAATAATAAGGTTACTCCTTTTCATTTCTGCATTACATCAACCTACATTACAATGAGAGAACATGTGTTAATAGTTGACCAAATTAGTGACTTTAGCATACATAGTATGCTAAAGTCACTAATTTGGTCAACTATTAATATTCTCTCTTTTTGTTGGCATTCAAATGTTTGGAGACTCAAACATTTGAATGCCACTTCGCTGAGAGCTTCTGCATGTCCAGATTTTGGTGAATAATGACCCCAACTCGTTCCCTCGATACTATGTAGTCTCACGCAAAGTTTGGTGAATCTCAGTGGCACACATTTCTTGCAGCACGAAGAACTATATGATGGCCTTCACCTCTGTGTCTTTGAATTTCTTCAAAACTTCTGACATGTCTTCTTATATATCCTAAAAGAAAACAACAAATAATTACAATTTAATGAAACATGGGAGTTAAAAGGTTTTAAGATATGTTCTTTCTCGTAATTATATCAGTTGCTTTAATATAATTTTTGTTCTAGGTGTTAATCAGAACTTTTCAACTCTCCCCCTCATAAAAGCCTTGATCTTTTCCCCACTACTCTTTAAATTTAATTTATGCGAATCTCATCCATGAAAAGGTTTGTAAACTTATACATTAGTGAAAAAGAGAGCCAAAAGGCTTCACTTCGGCAATACAAAATTATTCAAATTAAGTGGATATTGAATCCAACATTATTTCATAGCCAAATATATAGTCTTTATAGCCTTTTATAGTCTCTATATTCGGCATGAAACTCTTGTAGTTTCTATATTCGGCTAATCTGAATTGAATCCAACAATTCAGATGTTGGATATTGAATCCAACATCTGAAATAATGTTGGATTCAATATCCACTTAATTATACATTAGTACTGTTGGAGGGCAAAGGCATACACAATCTGGAAAAGCCTACTGTAGAGAGAAACCAAATGTGCAATTTAGAGGCATGAAATGAAATTTCATACCTCCAATAAGCAGGATTAGTCCCACACTGGGCAATGACATTCATCTACTATACATTCTATATAAACAATAAATAAATAAGTAAATATATATATATAACATAAAACTATGATATGTGCATGCAGGCACTAACAATGAGCAAATGAGACTGAAGAAGGCAACTGGCATTGGTCCTAGAGTCCTAAAGGTGCCCGTTTGCAGGTTAAATTGGGTTATCTTGGCTGTTGGGCTGATGTTCTTAGGATGCAAGCTTCCCATTTTAATTCTAATTTTAACGATCTATTGTTAGTATTCTAGCTTGTATTTTTTAAACTGTTCTTGTAATACCACTGAAGATGGTCTGCTATTTCCAGACCGAAATATTTGGTTAAATAAATATCTTTCTTGTGGTTACGTGATTATATCATTCAATCTTATGTCACAAGTATCCTTGAAACAAAAAAGCTTCCCATATTTGGGGTAGTCTCATGCACTCAAATTTGTTGAGGTTTGGGGAGTTTTTTTTTTTTTTTTTTAGAGCTGAGACAGATTCCAGGAATAATCTTTCATATTTATATTTGCTGTGATGTAGTAAAGTGGCTTTCTTCCAACATATTGTGGTGGGTATCTAGTCATGGTCTGCAAGTCCTGAGTGGCTGTATTGGTGAAATCGAATGTAGTTTTTTGTATTCAAGATATCCTGAATATCAGATGTCCTGTCTGTTTGGCCACAGCAGTACAGTTACAACTCCAAGGGACCTGGTATACTCTAGGTAGGTCTATAGGAAAAGTGACTGATCTTTGTGACCCGGATATAAGGAATGGTAATAGATTTAGTATAATCTCTATTATGAAGAGGGGGAGGAAGTAGGTTGTGGTTAACTGGTTTTAATATTTTTTGGTGATTCTAGCCATTGGCTAAGGTGTTAAAGATATGGTTAAGTTCAGTAGTGAGAGCATTCTTATCTGAACAGAATTAATTTAGCCCTGTTATATATGGTTTTTATAATGTTATATTGTTGTGAGGGGTGGTGGTGGTGTGATTGTTTGTGAATGTATCTACCTGTATGGGTTGGTTTTCTGTAAACAGAGAAAGCCAGGGATCCATCAGGCTGGCATGTTTCAATGTGTGGTATCTTTGCAAAAGAGCTTTTTGTAGGTAAAAGATTATGACCTCACATCAATTGCCTTAGTATTCCATCATGCAAAGCACACATTCTTACACTTGGATAAAGGATTAAACCAAGAATATAACTTATTGGCATCTTTAATTTATAATATAACTAAGTGAAAAAAGTTATGCCATCTTTTCTGATCAAGAGTAATTTAACAATAAGATTACCCCTTTTCATTTCTGCATTAAGTCAATCTACATAACATGCAAAAGTCACTAATTTGGTCAACTATTAACACTACTGGCCCAACCTCTGGTGGGAGAAAAAAAAAAAGACAGTATACCACATTAAAGCTCGAGTGTCCTGATATTTCTTTGGTTAGAAATTACTAAGAGATAAATGAAGCTAGAGATTACTCAGATAAATTAGTACTGATGGTGACCAACAAAAATTGATATTATTGCAAGCATTGCAATTGCAAAAAAATTTAAATTGAAATTCTGGTTTGAAAGACTTATAAAGTTCATTATCATCAAATTCCTGATATATACCCTCAAAGGGTGTACAGGATATGATAGTACTAGATGAAAAATTTACATCATTACTAACTTCCTGTCTACAATTTTCCTCCAAATCAGTCTGTTACCTGTCAATATTATAAGGTCTTATATTTCTGTCTTCTAAGGCACTTTTTACTGTATCAATCCACCTATATCTTGATCTTTCTCTGGGTCTTTTTCCTGCCAACCTGGCAGAGAACACTTGTTTTGCTAATCTTTCCTTTCCCATTTTATTTAAGTGACCATACCACCATAGACTAGCTCTGCTAATGCATTCCCGGATGCTGACAATGTCGAATTCTTTCAAATATTCTCATTTTAAATATGATATTGCCATTGATGTCATATATTCATGCCAATAATCTATCTCAGGACTCTCATATCTGCAGTCTCTAGTCTTTGGTCAAGTATTTTACTTCTGATCCAGCTCTCAGATGCATAAGTTAAAACTGGTTTGAACACTGTCTTGTATACAGCTAATTTAGTGTTTTCGCTAATTTCTCTTTTATTCCATATAAATTTATTCAGTTGACTTCCTACCACACCAGCTTTGTTGATTCTGTTATTTCCATATTTAATTTAACATCTTCACTAAAAATTGTGCCTAAGTAGCTGAAATGTTTTACTTGTTCCACAGGTTCTTCATTCACAATGCAGTTGATATTTTCAAAGTTTCTGCCTATTTTCATTGTCTTTGTCATTTTAATGCTGACCTTCATACCATATCTATTACAACAGTTATTCAATTTAGTCAAGGAATCTTGAAGAGTTGTAGCGAATTTATTTAGAAGTATACCATCATCCACGAAAAGCAGAGAGCTGAGATTAACATCTCCAATTTTGCCATCAGGATTAATACCAGTTCCTTCATAATGTGATCCATATAGATAATGAATAACAGAAGGGATAATGTACACCCTTGTCTTACACCAGATTTAACATTAAACCATCATACTGTACTTCCTTCAATTCTAACTGCTGACTTACAACTCAAACAAAAACTAAGTATTGCTTGATATAATGCCCCATTAACACCATATAACTGTAGCATTTCGAATAGCTTCTCTCTTTTGCACCTTGTCATATGCCTTTTCCAGATCTATAAAACTTAAATACAGATCTTTGTTATATTGAATCCAGCTTGTTCTTCACCAAGCTTCTCTTCCAGAATCCTTCTCAACCGATTCTCAAGTATACTTGCATATATCTTACCAGGAACACTCAGTAATGAAATACCGCTAATTCTCACATTCAGTTTTATTTCCCTTTTTATATATCCTGGGGCAGAGCTGACTACTACCGGGTGCGTCCCCAGGTGGCAGATCGGGGAACAGCCTTCAGATATGGAGGTTAGCTGCGATATAATCTGAGCAATCTGGCAAATAAGCAGCTGTGGACCAACAGCGACTGAGCTATCAGAGCATGGGGAAGTAGAAGTGGCAACTCTGTCTCACTTAAAACCTCACAAAGCCCAATGACAACTCGGTGACATGACGAGTAGTGCCGCCATTAAATAAGTACCTGCTGGGGTCACCGCCCCTGACATTGGGAAGCAGCATTGTCAGTACTGACACAAGGTTGAAGCCAAATGATGACGGAAAAGCTTGTGATCAGAGATTTGCAGATGGCAATATGATTATATTGTGTACGTGTGTAATACTGCGGAGCAGAAAGCAAATGGAGAAACTACTGCTCTACCTTATCTCCAGAACAACCACGATGGCGAGCAAACCCTTACAATTGGCCCCAAGTTCCCGGCGTCCCTTAAATGGGACAGGCGTGCGAAGAATCTCCAGGCTCAAAATGGTGTCCACTTTTAAAATTGCAACTTGGAATGTCAGAACTCTGTATGAAGCTGGCAAATTAAGAAATGCCACAAGAGAAATGAAGAGGCTGGGCATCCGGATTTTGGGAATTTGCGAGACAAGATGGCCAGGATCTGGAAAGTGTCAACAAGATAATATGACAATGTATTACTCTGGGAATGATGAGAACAAACATCGACATGGTGTAGCTGTAATAGTAGATGAAGAAATCAATAAATCAGTAATAAATTGGATTCCATTTCCTGAAAGGATAATGCTGTTACAACTTAAGGGAAACCCCGTTAACATAAATACCATCCAAGCTTATGCACCCACAGCTGACAAAAGTGAAGAAGATGTTGAAGAGTTTTATGAACACCTAAAAGAGATTAAAACCTAACAAAGAAACATGATATAAACATAGTGATGGGTGACTTCAATGCAAAAGTGAGAAGAGGGGGTGATGGAGAAATTGTTGGCGAACATGGCTTAGGCACCAGAAATGACAGAGGAGATCGCCTAGTCCAATTCTGGCAGGAAGAAGATCTAACAATAGCAAATACCTGGTTTAAACTTCCACCCAGGAGACTGTACACTTGGAAATCGCCTCAAGATAACCAACATAATATTGTCAGAAATCAAATTGATTATATACTGATAAATAAAAGATTCCACAGTAGTATAAAGAGTGCAAAGACTTATCCTGGAGCAGATATCTCATCAGACCACAATCCCATAGTTGCAGAAGTACGTCTTAGATTAAAATCAGCTAAAAAATCACAAAAGAAGAAAAAGAAAATTGATGTAGAAAAACTGAAAGACCCGAACATAAATAAAAGTGCCAAGACACAGCTTAACCTGCGATTACAACAGATTAACATAGAAGAAAATAAAAGTGTGGAATCTCTTTGGAATAGCTCAAAGAATGCCATCGTAACAACAAGTATTGAAGAAGTAGGTTATGTGAATAATATAAAACAACAGGAATGGATGACAGATAAGATTCTTTCTCTTATTGATACAAGAAGAATGTATAAAAACAAAGACCTAGCCAGGTATACAGAAACACATAACATCATCAAGAAAAAAAATAAAAGAAGCCAAGGAAAATTGGATGAAAAATTTATGTACTGAAATTGAACTGCTTCAGAAACAACATGATAATTTCAATCTGTATAAGAAAATCAACGAAATTTCCGGAAAACTGAGGAAAAAGCAAATAGTGTCTCTAAGAGACGAAAATGGAAAAATAATTCTAGAAGAAGAGAATAAAGCACAGATTTGGATAAAATATGTTACAGAACTTTTCAATGATACTAGACAGAAGCCTATAAATATAAAAGATAACATTCAAGGACCAGCAATCATGAAATGCGAAATAGAGAATGCTATACAAACAAGTAAAACAGGAAAAGCCAGTGGACCAGATGGTGTGCAAACAGAATTTTTAAAATTAATCGAACCAGATAACATCAAACTTCTTGAAAAACTATTTAATAAAATATATGAAAGTGATGAATTTCCATCAGATTGGCTCAAATCTACATTTATCACTATCCCAAAGAAACCCAAAGCGAATTCCTGTGGTGACTTCAGACTTATTAGTCTAATGAGCCAAACATTAAAAATATTTTTGAAAGTAATTCAGAATCGCATTTATAGAAAAAGTGAAGAAACTCTAAGTGAAACACAATTCGGCTTTCGGAATGGTTTTGGTACTAGAGAGGCCCTTTTCTGTACCCAAATATTGATACAAAAATGCATAGAAAAACAGAAATCTGTCTTTATGTGTTTCATAGATTTTGAAAAAGCACTCGACAAAGTCAGACACACCAACTTAATAGAAATCCTTCAACAAATAAGGCTAGACGAACAAGACATAAGACTAATAACAAATCTGTATTATTAATTAATAATTCTGTATTGGAATCAGTCAGCTACCGTTCAATTAGACAACATTACCACCAGTGATATTAACATCAAAAGAGGAGTGAGACAAGGATGTGTGCTCTCACCACTCCTGTTCAACATATATGCAGAGGTAATCTTTAAAAAAGCATTGGAAGAATGTCCAGAGGGAATCACAATAAATGGAAAGATTGTTAACAACCTACGATATGCAGATGACACCGTGCTAATTGCAGATAATATTATGGATCTCCAAAAACTCATTGACAGAATATACATAGAAAGCCAAAGAATGGGAATAAATATAAACATCACCAAGACAAAATACATGATCATCAGCAAACATCCAGCCTCATCAATGAAACTGACACTCAATGGGAAAAATATTGATCAAGTGTCAAGATATAAATATCTTGGTTGCTGGCTTAATGAACGGTGGGATCCAGAAATAGATATAAAGACAAGGATTGAAGTTGTACGGCAGTCCTTCATGAAAATGAGAACACTATTCTGCAATAAAGACCTAAACATGGAAGTCAGATGCCGAATGCTGAAATGCTACGTGTGGTCTATTCTGCTCTATGGAGTTGAAACATGGACATTGAAGGCGACAACCATCAAGAAAATCGAAGCCTTTGAGATGTGGCTATACAGAAGAATGCTAAAGATATCATGGACAGAAAAAATTACCAATGAAGATGTCTTAAAATCTATTGGCAAAGCTAAACATCTTGTACAAATAATCAAGAAACGAAAAACATCATATCTTGGACACATCATGAGAAACAGCAAATACCAACTTCTACAAACTATTTTGGTAGGAAGAATTGATGGCAAAGGAACTAGAGGAAGAAAAAGAATATCATGGTTTGACAACATCAAGACGTGGACAGGAAAGAGCAGTGCACAACTGCTCAGATTAGCACAAGAGCGCAGTTTGTTCGCCAAGATGGTCGCTGACCTTCGATAGAAGATAGCACAATAAGAAGAAGATATATTGGTACTATGAGAGCTCTACACCAATTTTCTGGAATTCCTCCCTCTGTCTAGGCCTTCTGAACTATGCAGCTCAGTGCAGCCACTGTAAGACTTTTATACCTCCATACTTGAGCATTTCTGGTAGAATATCATCTACTCCTGCTACCTTTCCACATTTCAGGCTTTTTTCTACTTCAAGTATGGATGTGTATTCCTGACTGCATGCCTCGTAAGTGTTTTTTTTTACCACTGTGCTATCATCACTGCTTGTTTCATTTAGCAATTTTTCGAAGTAATTGCTCCATACCGTACTCTTTCCTCCATTTCTGAGCTTCTTCAACAACTTCCAGAATATCTTGCCACCTTCTTGATATTTATATTCTATGTTCTTACCAAAATCCTCCCATAACTTTTGTTTAGCCAGTTTTACACAGCATTTAGCTTTCTTACATTTGTCTCTGTATTCTCTAAGGGTACAAGCTGACTTGTTTGCCAGGAACTTTTAATATCCTTTCTTCTTTTCCTTCACTGCCTCTAACTTCCTGAGTCCACCACGGAGTTCTGATTTTTCTATCCTTGCAGACAACCTCACCACATGCCTCTCTGGCTGAATCAATCAGGGTTTTCTTCAAGGCTTGCTACTGAATCTCCAAGGTTTGGTTCCTGTTCTCAAACTCTTTCATTTTTTCTTCAATAATATTTGTGTATTTTAGTCTACAGTTAATATCAAAGAGCTGCTCAACTTTTATTCACTTTAAAACTATCTTAAAAGTTCTTGTTTTCAATATGAAATTCAATTTTATCCTGCTCAAGACTAAATAGTGATCACTTCCAATTTCAAATTTTCTGTACACTCTGGTGTCCTGCACCAGGGAGAAAACATCACTATCAACAATAACATAGTCAATGACTTTTCTTATTCCTTGCCTCTTCTCTCCATGTGAATTTGTGCACATTTTTTATGTTGGAACATTGTGTTCATAATAATCAGTCCATGTCCTGAGCAGAAATCCAACAGGTATTTATTAGCTTTGCTCTTTTCTCCAAATTTTCCCAAAACATTTTTGTATGCCTGACAATCACTTCCAACTTTGCTATTTGGATCCCCAACAAGGACTAACTTTTCCTTTTTCATTGCGTCAGTTGCTTTTTCTAAAGCCTTAAAAAATTGCTCCACTTTTACTTTAGTAGAACCTTCTGTGGGACCATAGGCACAAATAAGTCTCATTGTCCAGTTTCCCATTCTGATATTTGCCCACATCGCTACTTGATACTGACTGCCATTCAAGAAGATTAGCCTCATATTTAGTGTTGAATACTATGGCTACTCCTTTTCTGAATTCCAAAAACATTTTGTATTTATTGCTCAGAAAGATCTCACAAGTTTCTGCCTTTTTTTGTTTCAGTCACCCCTATTATGTCGATCTGGTACTTAACCAATTCCTCAGCTAGCTCAGTTTCTTTGCCATTCAGGCTTCTTATGTTGATAGTACCGATCTTGACTCTGGCGATGTTGAGTTGGGGTTCGTTCCAGTAGCTGACTTTTCACTGTTTGCGCTGGTTCCCTGGCGAAAACAATGTGTGCCTTGTTTAACCAGGTGATGTCCCAGCCAGCATGAAATTCATGAATATATGAAAATATAGTTATTTAGTTTGAAACAAAAAAGGTAGAAACTGGTGAGATCTTTCTAAGCAATAAGAGTACTGACTTTCTGAGACTTAAGGAATGTGGTCGATTCTCCACATTCCTTAAGTCTCAGAAAGTCAATACTCTTATTGCTTAGAAAGATCTCACCAGTTTCTGCCTTTTTTGTTTCAAACTAAATAACTATATTTTCATAACTATATTTTTCAGGAGATTACAATGTATACTAAATATTAATGATAATAACTAATTAATACTTCCTATATTTTGGTAACATTCCATTTCCATCATCAGAGATCACAAAGCAATGATATATGCATGCTGGCACTAACTCCAGGTAAATGAGGTTGAAGAAAGGCAACCAAAGTCAGGCCTAGAATCCTAAATGGAGTGGTCTTGGCTATTGGGCTAAAGAACTGAGGATGAGTGTTTCCCAAATTTGGGACAGCTTCATGTAACCAAATTTGTTGAGATTTGGAAAGTTTCTCATATTTGTATTTGCTTTAGCATACGTTGTAATTTCCTGAAAAATAAGTTATGAAATTAAAATATGTGGCAATTTTTTTTTCCCCCCATCAGCAGTCAGGCCAGTAGTGTTAATGATTGAACAAATTAGTGTAACTTCAACATGCTATGTAGATTTTAATGCAGTGTCTTTCTTTGTATATATACAAAGTCTGTTTCTGTTTAATATTGTGATGGAGGTGGTGATGGAGGAGGTGAGAGAAGATGCGCCTTGAACAATGTTGTATGCAGATGACATCTTGCTGTGTGCAGATTCAAGAGAAGAAGTGGGAACTAAACTGGAAAGATGAAGAAAAGTACTGGAAGAGAGAGAGGTATGAGACTGAGCAGAAGTAAGACAGAGCATATGTATTGCATAGTGAGCGGCGGCCAGGAGACAGATCTGGAGCTGGAAGGAAATGTCATCAGGAAGGTGAGGGACTTTAGATACTTAGGTTCAACAGTGGAAGAAGATGGAGGAGCTGAGAAGGAAATAGGATGCAGGATACAAGCGGGTTGGAGGAACTGGAGGGAGATGGCTGGAGTGTTATGCGATAAGAGGATGCCGATCAATCTGAAAGGCAAAATCTATAGGACAGTAGTGAGGCCAGCTATGGCATATGCTATAGAAACTGTGGCCATGAGGAAAAATAACATCAGCAGGATGGAAGTAGCAGAGATGAAAATGCTTAGATGGATGTGTGGTGTGACCAGAAAGGATCGTCTAAGAAATGACTATGTGATGGGAAGTGAAAGTTACGAACTTAGGAGCGAAGATACAGGAGGCAATGTTGAGATGGTTTGGTCATGTGATGAGGAGGGAGGACAAATATGTGGAAAGAAGGATCATGCAGATGGGTGTGCAAGGTAAGAGGAAGTGTGGACGGCCAAAGAAGAGATGGATGGAGCTGGTAGAAGAGGACTTGAGGATGAGGAACTTGTATGTGGCGATAGCCCAAGAGAGGAGGATGGGGGAGGAGACTCATCATCAACAGTGACCCCACTTAAGTGGAAGAAGCTGCAGAAGAAGAAGTCTTTCTTTGTGTGTGTGTGTGTGTGTGTGTGTGTGTGTGTGTATATACATATATTTGAAAAAAATATAAATTTAATGACTACAAAACCGAGATAACTTATAAAGATTTTAATGATAAATACTACTAGTTTTGGCTTATAACAGCCTTCCTCAGGTATTTATAAAGGAAAAGAATACTAAAAAACATTGAACTATCTAAACAAACTGAAAATTACAGGTATAAATTGCCTCACATAATCGATATATAAAAACGTTGTATTTTTTCAAGTTGTTCCAACTGGCGTGCCATTGTTTATTGCAATTGTGCGTGCAGGTTCACGTGAACACCAATATTGAACAACTGCAGCATGGCTATTTGGGATGTTATAACTTAAATTGTTGTTTAAGTGAATAGGGTTCAGCAGGATTTCCCTTGATTCTACAATTTTTCTCTCAAACTCATCATCACAGCGAAAGATATTTTCTGATCTATTCCAGCAAATGGAGTGGCTTTGTTGATCATCATTAGGATTATTTGAAAAAAGAACATGACTGGATAACGCAGTTGCATGAGATCTTTTGTAAGAGATGTCTCTCTTATGCTCTTCTATACGTTGTTCAATAGATTTGTTAGTTTGTCCAAAGTATGGGATATTGCAATCGCACCACAATTTATATACACCTGGATACTTTAGGTTGTGATGAGCAGGTTTTGGATGGCTGATTAGAGAACGAATTTTAGGAAGTGTGGTGAAGAAGGTCCTAATATTATATTTTTGAAGGACTTTAGCTAATTTTTTAGAAACTGTGCTAATGTATAGAATGGAGATGCTACCTTTAAAATTAATAGTCTCTGTTGTGGAGGATCCAGAAGAAATTTCTTAATTGTTTTTTCAGAGTATCCATTTTGTTTAAAGATAAGAGTGAGGTGATTCAATTGTTTTTGTAGTTCATCTTGTTCATTTAAGAGAGAACGTGCTCTGTGTCCTAAGGTAGATATAGTTCCAAGTTTTTGTGGTGGAAAATGATGAGAAAGATCATGCAGATATCTATTGGTATGCATAGGTTTTCTGTACATAGAGATTTTTAATCTTTCAGAGCATCGTGTAAGCATAACATCCAAGAAAGGTAAGGAGTTATTATTTTCTAGATCAGCAGTAAATTTTATATTAGGATGTTGGATGTTTAGATGACGAAGAAAATCTGTGAGAGATGTGTGCCCATGATTCCAAATAATGAATATATCATCAACATATCTTTTCCAAACTTTTGTTCTAAATGAGAAGGAAGATATGGCTTTGTTTTCAAAATCTTCAAGGAAGATGTTAGCTAGAACTGGTGACAAAGGATTGCCCATTGCCAGGCCTTGTTTCTGTTGGTAAATGGAGTCCTGATATCTGAAGTAACCAGAATGAATGCAATGTTTTAATAAAGTGAACATTTTTTTGGATAATTTGTCCTTTAGTAATGTAAGTAACTCGTCCGTAGGAACGTTAGTATATAAATTATATACATATATATATATATGTGTGTGTGTGTGTTATAGACTAAATGATTAATAAGAGCATTATTCATAATGCCCAGTCATTATGAATAATGACAAACAAAATTGAGCACTATAATAATTTTCACATTGTTTATCATAATTTATCATACTGACGGGTCGGGTAAAGATGATAATGATACCTTTATTCACAACAAGTGAATAAAGTTCCTACTGCTGTTGTGGAGCATGCCATGAATAACAGCACTGGATCATGCAGTGCACTTACTGTATCAAAGGTCAGTTAAAGTTTTACAAAATCAGTTTATTTGACAATGATAGAAAAAGCGACTCAAAAACCAAAGTGACATGTCCCATAACATATAAACATCATATACATGTATTGTTAAATATGTGTTTATTTTAAATGTTATCATAGTAAAATATGTTATCAAATCTTCAAATATATCTTGTCTTCTGTGCCTTTCTAACAGCTATAGTTATCTCGTTTAAACCTTTCTTCTTAACCTTTACTATATTTCTGACTTATGGCCAAAAATAACAAAAAGCTCTGTGCAAAACTTACAGAACAAAGAAATTGTCTCAGGCTGGAGCCAATCTCTTCGTCTGACCCACTGGTGTTTATTCACAACTAAATTTGGAAAATTTATTTAGTTTCTAGCTACACCACCAAATTCGTGAGTGGGAGGTGAATCTCCCTCCAAAGAATAACACAGTAAACCAGATGGAACTTTTCTCTCAATTCTAAGTAAATCTATCAACTTAAATTTTCTGTTATGCAGTCGTGACAATATCTATTTTTTAAGGCTCACAGATTCAAATTAATGAGTAGTGCATTGGAAATAGAAATCAGGCAAGTTATTTAAACAAGAAAGCAATTTATTTAACATCAATGAAATGTACAATGGGTCAATTTTAAGTATTAAGTAAATTAACTTCTATGCTTCAAATCACAACTAATGACTACGTTTACAATTTAGTTCCTTATCGTAATCAATTCTAGTAAACCCACGTGTCTATAATTTTCTGTCGTTAAACTTGGTAATACTCAGATCAAATTTTTCATAACATTCTGCAGGTTTAGGCAATAGCTATAACATTAAATACACAATGTTTCACCTTAAATTTTAGCCAGACCTCTCACATATAAAATACTTCAGATATCAGCATAACGCCCAAAATTCTCAAGTATCACTATAAAACAAGTTCCTTAAATAAATCACTGTCACAATCTTCTCATCTCTAGATAAATAAAGGAAAAATCTTACTTTGAACAGATGTCTGGTCTTTTCTGAATGTCCCTGAAATCACTTCTTTTATTACCGTCCGACTTTAGTACTACACTTGGATATCATATCCAGGATTTCGTAAGATCTCCTCTTAATATTGGCGAATATTTGGATCTTGCCGGCATGAAAACTCGACATCTAATTTCTTCAAAAACAGTTTATCTTAGTCACATCGCTTTCTCGGCATTTTCTATCTGGAACGCGGATCTCTGATGGCGATTACAAATTATCTCCGACGATATTAGCAAACCTCCACTGCCGTAGCGTACATCGTAACTTCACATCAGAACCCCACATGACCTCGAAATGCCTCGCTGACTTGAGAACGGGAACGCACACCGGATCGACTCGAACTCGTACTCCAAGAGAAAAAAAAAAAAAAAAAGACCCCATTTTGACATAGCGAACTCCTATTTATACGGTCCCGATGACCTTCGTTTTTGCTTACATCGTCATCCCCTCGGGCACTTTGGTGGTTTGCACCCATCACCCCTCATCGATCGGTGCAATTAGCCGGGAGAAACCCCGCCAAATATTGACCCTCGAGGTTTGCAGTTTGCAGGTCATTATTTAATACCTTAATCTGTCTGGAATTACTGGTGACTAAGAGGTTTCTTAAGATAATTAATCTTAAAATTATTTCTCTGTTCTTTTACAAAATCCTTTGAGGTGAAAATATTCGGTAATATACAAAAATTATTTCCAAATTAAAAAATATGAAAGTATCTCTATTAACCCACAAGTAACTTTTTAGTAAATTACGTTTACCAGTAAAATCGGTATACAAGAGGTTTTTCAACAAAGTTCCTTGTATACACAATTTAACAGTATTCATATAATATAATTGACATATAATATGAATATACCAATTTGATTAAAACTTACATTCACACAGAAGAAATATTTCAGATATTGTACGATGCCCATATCACTATTGGCCATGGCAGCAGAAACTGCATGAAAAAAGAATCATCATCATCATCAAATTCCTGCCATGCACCCTCAAGGGTTGTACAGGATATGATAGTACTACATGAAAAATTTATATCATTACTAACTTCCTATCTACAATTTTCCTCCAAATCAGTCTGTTACTTGCCAAGACTCCAACATTATCAGATCTTATATTTCTATTATCTAAGGCACTTTGTACAGTATTAATCCACCTATATCTTGGTCTTCCTCTGGGTTGTTTACCTGCCAACCTTGCAGAGAACACTTGTTTTGCTAATCTTTCCTGGCCCATTCTATTTAAGTGACCATACCACCTGAGATTACCTCTGCTAATGCATTCCTGGATGCTGACAATGTCAAGTTCTTTCCTAATATCTTCGTTTTTAACATGATACTGCCGTTGATGCCATCTGTTCATGCCTCTAATCTTTCTCAGGACTCTCATATCTGCGGTCTCTATTCTTTGGTCAAGTGTTTTACTTCTGACCCAGCTCTCAGATCTATAAGTTAAGATTGGTTTGAACACTGTCTTGTATACAGCTAATTTAGTGTTCTGACTAATTTCTCTCTTATTCCATATGAATTTATTCAATTGACTTCCTACCATACCAGCTTTCTTGATTCTGTTGTCTATTTCTATATTTAATTTACCATCTTCACTAAAAATCGTGCCTAAGTAGCTGAAATGTTTTACTTGTTCCACAGGTTCTCCATTCAAAACGCAGTTGACATTTTCAACGATTCTGCCTATTTTCATTGTTTTTGTCTTTTTATTGCTGATCTCCATACCATATCTATTACAACAGTTATTCAATTTAGTCAAGGAATCTTGCAGACTTGTAGCGGATTTATTTAGAAGTATAACATCATCTGCATAAAGCAAAGAGCTGACATTAACATCTCCAATTTTGATATCATGTTTAATACCACTTTCCTTCATAATGTGATCCATATAGATAATGAATAACAGAGGGGATAACGTACATCCTTGTCTCACACCAGATTTAATATTAAACCATCTTCCTGTACTTTGTTCAATTCTAACTGCTAACTTACAACTCAAATAAAGACTAAGTATTGCTTGACATAATGTCCCATTGTATCAAGCAATACTTAGCATATTGCTTGATACAATGTAACCATATAACCGTAGCGAATTGAATAGCTTCTCTCTTGGCACCTTATTATATGTCTTTTCCAGATCAACAAAACTCAAATAGAGATCTTTGTTATATTTCCATGATTTCTCCACTATCTGTCGTAAAGTGAAGATCTGATTTTGACAGCCTCTATTTGGCCGGAATCCAGATTGTTCTTCACCAAGCTTTTCTTCCACAATTCTTCTGAACCATTTCTCAAGTATACTTGTATATATCTTACCAGAAAAATTCAGTACAGAAATACCTCTGTAATTCTCACATTCAGTTTTATTGCTCTTTTTATATATGAGTACTATGAGAGCACTACTCCAATCATTGGGAATTGGTCCCTCTGTACAGACATTCTGAACTATGCAGAGCAGTCACTGTATGACTTTTATACCACCATACTTTAGCATTTCTGGTCGAATATCATCTACTCCTGCTGCCTTTCCACATTTCAAGCCTTTGATGGCTTTCTCTACTTGAAGTATGGATATGTATTCCTGACTGCATGCCTGGTCAGTGTTTTTTTTTTTTATCAATGTGCTGTCATCACTGCTTGTTTCATTTAGCAAATTTACAAAGTAATTACTCCATACTTGACGGATATCTTTTTCTTCCGTTTTCATTTCAATTTTATCATCTCTAACTACTTTTACAGCACTCTTTTCTCCATTTCTAAGCTTCTTCAACAACCTCCAGAATATTTTGCCATCTTCTTGATATTTATTTTCTATGTTCTTGCCAAAGTCCTCCCATGACTTTTGTTTAACTAGTTTTACACACTGTTTAGCTTTCTTACATTTGTCTCTGTATTCTCTAAGAGCACAAGCTGACTGCCAGGAACTTTTGATATGCTTTCTTCTTTTCCTTCACTGCCTCTTTAACTTCCTGTGTCCACCATGGAGTTCTAATTTTTCTATCCTTGCAGACAACTTCACCACATGCCTCTCTAGCTGAATCAATCAGGGTTTTCTTTAAGACTTGCCACTGAATCTCCAAGGTTTGGTTCCTGTTCTCAAACTCTTTCATTTTTTCTTCAATAATCTTTGTGTATTTTAGTCTACAGTTCACATCTGCTCAACTTTTATTCGCTTTAAAACTTCCTTACATGTCATTCTTTTCAATATGAAATTCAATTTTATCCTGCTCAAGACTAAATAGTGATCACTTCCAATTTCAAATCCTCTGTACACTCTGGTTGTCCTGCACCATGGAGAAAACATCACTATCAACAATAACATAGTCAATGAGACTTTTCTTATTTCTAGCCTCTTCTCTCCATGTGAATTTGTGCACATTTTTATGTTGGAACACGGTGTTAGTAATAACCAGTCCATGTCCTGAACAGAAATCCAACAGGTATTTGCCATTAGTATTAGCTTTGCTCTTTTCTCCAAATTTTCCCAAAACATTTTTGTATGCCTGACAATCACTTCCTACTTTGCTATTTAGATCCCCAACAAGGACCAACTTTTTCTTTTTCACTGCGTCAGTAGCTTTTTCTAGACTCAAAACATTCCTCCACTTCTACCTTAGTAGAACCTTCTGTGAAACCATAAGTCTCATTGTCCAGTTCCCCATTCTGATATTTGCACACATCACTCTACTTGACACTGCCTGTCATTCAAGAAGATGAGCCTCGTATTTTATGTTGAATATTATGGCTACTCCTTCTTTTACTTGATTGCCATTGCCTGAATGTAACATTTTGTATTTATTTGCTCAGAAAGATCTCACCAGTTTTTATCTTTTTTGTTTCAGTCACCCCTATTATGTCGATCTGGTACTTATCTAATTCCTCAGCTAGCTCCATTTCTTTGCCATTCAGGCTTCTTATGTTGATAGTACCGATCTTTAACTCTGGTGATGTCGAGTTGAGGGTGTTTTTTCAGATTTTTTTAGATTTGTTCCAGTAGCTGACTTTTCGCTGTTCACCCTGGTTCCCTGTTGAAAACAACGGGGGCCTGGTTTAACCGGGTGACAGTCCAGCCAGCATGAAATTTTTTCATGTTGTACTATCAGTTTGTAATTTGGTTTAAGCCAATAAGAATTACAATTTGGTTGGCTAAATCCCAAATTGCCAGCCCATCCTCGTTCATTCAGTATCCAGGTAGATATCCAACAGGGTGCACCATGAGAAGGTGAGGACTGGACATTAGGTCAGAAGCCCTGGTCGATTCTCTGCATTTCTTTAAAGGCTATGTGGAGGTCTCCTCCCAGTTATACAGCTTTGAACCTTAAGCACCACTGAAAAAAGAATAAAGAAATATGAAAATATCACAAGGGAAATGAACGAAATTTAGATTAGGTTAAGGTGTTTTTTTTTTTTTTTAAATCAAATTGCCCAAAACTTTATTCATAATGTCTGGTAAAATTCTTAATGAAAAAAGTGTAGCTTTTTTTTTTTTTAATAATCAAATTGCCCAAAGAGAATGTAGTTTTATTCATAATGTCTGGTCAATTTAATAAATATTTATCAAACTGCATGGTTAAATTCTTAATGAAAAAAGTGTAGCTTTTTTTTAATCAAATTGCCCAAAGAGAATGTAGCTTTATTCTGGTCAATAAATTAATCAACATTTATCAGGCTACACAGCCATTTTAGTCATTATTTATAATGACCGGGCATTATGAATAGTCACTTGTCTAATAACATACGAGGGTGGGCTGAAAGTTCTCGGCCTCAACCATAGATGGCGACACTATCAGCACGATTTTTTTTTTTTCTAAATTAGTAAATCTGCCGTATGCATCCATGTGAAATTCAGCTGTCTGAAACAAAAGTGTTGTTGGTATCCCTTGAAATAGATAAAACTGAGTATCTTGCAGTTACAAAATTCTTTATAAAGGAAGGTTTAATGCCAAACACAAACATTTGTATGTTTGTGTTTGGCATTAAACCTTCCTATCTTTTTTTTGTATATTTTTATAAATACCAAAAAAACATACAAAAATATATTGGAAAAATTTCAAAAAAACAGCAAAGCTAATAATAATAATGGCAAAAGCCTGTTGGATTATTGCTCATGACATTAACTAATTATTATTAACACAATGTTCCAAAATATTAATGTGCACAAATTCACATGGAGAGAAGAGGCAAGGAATAAGAAAAGTCTTATTGACTATATTATTGTTGATAGTGATGTTTTCTGCTGGTGCAGGACACCAGTGTACAGAATATTTGAAATTGGAAGTGATCACCATTTAGTCTTGAGCAGGTTAAAATTGAATTTCATATTGAAAAGGAGAACATGTAAGAAAGTTTTAAAGCAAATAAAAGTTCAGCACTTCTCAGATGTGAACTGTACACTAAAATACACAAACATTATTGAAGAAAAAATGAAAGAGTTTCAGAACAGGAACCAAACCTTTGAGATTTGGTTCCTGTGGCAAGCCCTGAAGAAAACACTGATTAATTCAGCCAGAGAGGAATGTGGCGAGGTGGTCTTTAAGGAAAGAAAAATCAGAACTCCTTGGTGGACACAGGAAGTTAAAGAGGCAGTGAAAGTATACCAAAGTTCTTGGCAAATAAGTCAGCTTGTGCTCTTAGACAATACAGAGACAAATGTAAGAAAGCTAAAGACTATGTAAAACTAGCTAAACAAAAGTCATGGGAGGATTTTGGAAAGAACATACAATATAAATATCAAGAAGGTCGCAAGATATTCTGGAGGTTGTTGAAGAAGCTCAGAAATGGAGGAAGGAGTACTGTAAAAGGAATTAGAGATGATAAAGGTTATTATTAACACAATGTTCCAACATAAAAATATGCACAAATTCACATGGAGAGAAGAGGCAAGGAATAAGAAAAGTCTTATAGAAATAAAACAGGAGAAAAAGATATCCTTGAAGTATGGTGATTACTTCAAAAATTTGCAAAATGAAACAAGCAGTGATGACAGCACAGTGGTAAAAAACACTGACCAGACATGCAGCCAGGGATACATATCCATACTTGAAGTAGAAAAAGCCATCAGAAGCCCGAAATGTGGAAAGGCAGCAGGAGTAGATGATATTTGACCAGAAATGCTCAAGTATGGAAGTATAAAAGTCTTACAATGGCTGCACTGCATAATTCAGAAGGCCGGGCCAGAGGGAGGAATTCCAGATAATTGGAGTAGAGCTCTCACAGTACCCATATATAACAAGAGAAATAAAACTGAATGTGATAATTAGAGGTATTTCATAAATGAGTGTTCCTGGTAAGATATATGCAAATATACGTGAGAAACAGTTGAGGGCAAATATACGTGAGAAAAATTGTGGAAGAGAAGCTTGGTGAAGAACAAGTTGGATTCAGGCCAAGGCTGTCAGGAATTGATTTTCACTTTACGACAGATAGTTGAAAAATCATGGGAATATAACAAAGATCTGTATTTAAGTAGATCTGGAAAAGGCATACGACAAGGTGCCAAGAGAGAAGCTATTCGAAACACTACAGTTATATGGTGTTAATTAATGGGGCATTATATCAAGCAATACTTAGTCTTTATTTGAGTTGTAAGTCAGCAGTTGAAATTGAAGGAAGTACAGGAAGATGGTTTAATGTTAAATCTGGTGTGAGACAAGGATGTATATTATCCCCTCTGTTATTCATTATCTATATGGATCACATTATGAAGGAACTGGTATTAAACCTGATGTCAAAATTGGAGATGTTAACCTCAGGTCTTTCCTTTATACGGATGATGTTATACTTCGAAGTAAATCTGCTACAAGTCTGCAAGATTCCCTGACTAAAGTGAATAACTGTTGTAATAGATATGGTATGAAGGTCAGTATTAAAAAGACAAAGACAATGAAAATAGGCAGAAACACTGAAAATATCAACTACATTGTGAATAGAGAACCTATATACACTAGTGGCCAAAATTGTGGAAACCTTTTGGAATAAGTGTATTTTTGAGGGTTGATGGCTCATAACATTTTTTTTTGTGTGTAATAGCATAAAATTATACATCAAATGAAAGATAATTTAATCAAGAATGTAATGTAATAAAGCTTGTTCAATTATCTTTATTGTATGAAAAGTTATAGCCAAATAACCAGAGAAAAGAAGCACAACTTGCTTCACAACTAGAAGAAATTTGATATGAAGTAGCTTTCCTTCATTTGAATGTAGCCAATGAGCATGAGTGTTTAGAGAGTCAATCAGGTGTCATTTTGTTTTGGCAATGAGCCAATAAGGTCACAGTAGGATTCAGCACTATTGATGTCATGTATTGGCGCTGAGAGGAGGACATTTGTCAGTGTGTTATGTGATTGCTATCAAGTTGGTTGGTTTTTTTTTGTTTTCTTTCATTTAATGAGTTTGTAGAACGTAACAAAATTAAAGAAATGGCGCAAAGAGTCGACTCGTCACCCAGAAAGTGATGTAAAATAGTACTATTAAGTGAACAAGGCTATAGTAATGAAGAAATTAGAAGAAAAATTGGTGGGTGGAAACTCTGCCAGGTTCGCTGGAAAAAGACCTGGAGAAAGACCAATATATAGGTGGATTTATACAGTAAAAAGTTCCTTAGAAGATAGAAATATAAGATCTAATATTTGACAGGTAACAGACTGATTTGGAGGAAAATTGTAGATAGGAAGTTAGTAATGATGTAGTTTTTCATGTAGTATTATCATATCCTGTATGCACCTTGAGGGTATATATATCAGGAATTTAATGATGATGGTTTAACACCAAAGAAATTCATTTGAAGTTCATAAAAGTTTATGGGCACTCTTCTTCATTTCTGACAAATAAGAAATGGGCTGCCGAGTTTAAATGTGGAAGTACCAGCCTTGATGATAATCCACGTGAAGGACGTCCAAAAAGTTTAACACCACCAGAAATCATTGATGAAGTGCACAATATGGTATTGGATGACCGACGAGTCAAAGTGTGTGAAATTGCTGAGCTATAGGCATTTGAAAAGAACATGTAGAATATATTTTGCATGAAGAATTGCAAATGAAAAAGCTTTGTGCAAGATGGGTGCAGCGCTTGCTCGAAGCGTATCAAAAACGCACTCACATGAAAATCTCTGAACAGTGCTTTAAGCGTTGTAACAAGAATAAAACTGATTTTGTGCATCGATTAATTATTATGGATGAGACTTGGATTCACCATTACACACCAGAATCCAAACAGAAGTCAAAACAGCAGACAGAAGTCAGTTGATCAGTGCCAAAGAAGACAAAGTCGGTTCCATCAGCCGGAAAGGTCATGACTTTGGTGTTTTAGAATGCTAAAGGCATTTTGTTTATTACCGTATTTTTCAGACCATAAGACGCACCTTTTTACATAGAAAAATCAACTGAAAATTGCAGTGCGTCTAATTGGTCCGAAGGTAACATTAAAATACGAATCTTTACACTGTACCGAAGCGGTTAGCGAAGTTCAATTACTGGAGCAATATGTTAATAAAATCAGTAAGTACGCCACTGAAGGTAGATACCTAAGTTAGCTCGCAGCATGTGGGTGAATCACCAATTTAAAGCATCAATAGTCATTAGTGTGTAAACATATGCGCTTTTGTACGGTTCATTTGAATTATTTTTTATAACGATATAAAATTAATAACGGAAAAAACTCACATACAAAGATTATTTAATAGTATAATTTTCGCCTGTGTGTCACAGGCATCTTCAGTACATTAAGCTCAAATTAAACAATAACTGACAATTCCAAAAAAGCGCCACCTAAGTAGCTGGTGTAAGATAACTAAAAAGGTCAATAACTTTCCTAAAAAAATAAATAAATAAAATAAAATAAAATAAAAAAATCAATACAATAAAAAGTTAGGAAAGATTAGCTGATTTGTAAAGTACTATCCCCTATAAAGGGGATAGATGTAAGCCGTCGGATCTGTTTAAGTTAGGAGAATGAAGTAGAGTTTCACATGTTTAATTTGAGCTTAATGTACTGAAGATGCCTGTGACACACAGGTGAAAATTATACTATTAAATAATCTTTGTACGTGAGTTTTTTTTTTTTCCGTTATTAATTTTGTATCGATATGTCTACTCACGGTATACCTCTTTTAAAACTTATTTTTTATAAGTCGTTAAAATTTTTATCTTACAATTAGAAAAAATGAGTGTAAAACAAAAAGACTCATATAACGTGAGTTATAAATTAAATGTAATAAATTATGCAAAACAATATGGAAACAGAGCAGCAGAAAGACATTTTGGTCCACCACCAACAGAAAAAATGGTTCGTGAGTGGAGAAAACAAGAGGAACAATTTAAACTGCTATGTAAACACAAGAAAACATTCCATTCGCAGCTAGAAAAATGGCTAGAATTAGAAGTACAAATGAAAAATTGGGTAACAAATCATCGAAACATGGAAATATCTGTTTCTACAAAAATGATAATTTTTGAAGCGAAATGATGGGCAACTGCTAATGGAATTTTAGATTTTACCAGATCACCATCTTGGTGCTTTAGATTTATGAAAGGACACGGGTTATGCATGAGTACAAAAACCACTCTAGCCCAAAAAATGCCGACTGACTATGAAGTTAAAATTATAGAATTCCATAGATTTGTCATATCAGCGAGAAGGAAATTTAACTTTCAGCTTAATCAAATTGTGAACATGGATGAAGTGCCTCTAACTTTTGATGTTCCTTTAAATCGGACAGTAGATTCAAAAGGCACCAAATCAATAGTGATCAAAACAACAGGTCACGAAAAAACTCACTACACTGTAGTTTTAGCTTATTGTGCAGAGGGAACAAAACTACCCCCATGTTAATCTTTAAGAGAAAAACGTTACCGAGAGAGATGAAATTTGGCTTGGCATTATTATCTACGTTCAAGATGAAGGCTGGATCGATGAAACAGGAATGAAATTAATACAAAAGATATGGGCAAAACGTCCCGGTGTGTTGTTTAAAAAGCCTGCGATGTTAGTGTGGGATCAATTCAGAGCACATAAAACAGAATCAACAAAGAAACTTCTAAAGAAATGAATACAGAATTAGCTGTCATTCCTGGAGGCCTTACAAGTCAATTACAACCCTTGGATGGATCTATTAATAACCCATTCAAAAATTTTAGGCAGGAAGAGTGGAACAAATGGATGGCAAAGCCAAATCACGATGTTACAGCAATAGGATGAATGAAACGGCCGACAATTTCAGAAGTATGTACCTGGGTGAAAAATTCATGGGAAGCTGTGAAAGAAGAGATGATTATAAAGTCATTTAAGAAATGCAGGATAAGTAATGCGATGGATGATACTGAAGATGATGCAGTTTTTGAAGGGATTGACAACAACAGTTCAGACGAAACTAATACGAATGGTGACATTAACAAGACGAGTGATAGTACTGAGAGTGAAGATGAACTGAATATTGCTAATACAAATGATTGTAACAATAAATCAAAATTAAGTAAGAATTTGTAAATATCTTTATATAATAAAATATTTTTTTCTAAAAATCTTCTCATAAATTTGGGGAGTGTCTTATCATCCGAAAAATACAGTAATTATCTTGAAAAGGGTAAAACTATAACCAAGGAATATTATTCCGGTCTTTTAACCAGACTAGACAAAAAAATTCGTGAGAAAAGACCCAGTTTGCAGAAGAAAAAAAAAAAAATCATCTATCATCAGTACAATACACCTGCTCACAAATGTTTTGGCAATGGGAAAATTAAGGGATCTGCACTATGAATTGTTGGAACATCCATCCTATTCCCCAGATTTGGCTCCCTCTGACTTCTGTCTCTTCCCAAAACTAAAACTTTTCCTTGCTGGTCAGAGTTTTTCTTTGAATCAAGAGGTGATTGCAACTGTAGACAGGTATTTTACAGATCTTACTGAGAACCACTACAAGGACACAATAATGGCGTTGGAATAAATGTTAGTCTTAAGGGAGATTATGTTGAAAAATAGAAATAATTCTTAAATTAGAAATTCGTTTTTTCATTGTTAGGCTGAGAACTTTTCAGCCCACCCTCGTATGTGCGTGTCTGTGTGTATTATATATATATATTTTGCATAGTCCAAAAATCCTGGTTTAAAGACAAAAAATTAACATTTTTCAGGATACTTCAGGTTTCCAATAAGCAGGATGGTGGTCTCACACCTGGTGATGAAATTAATCTCCCACCTAAAATCATCTACGAGTATCTTATTTCCGATGACACAAGAAATATATACAATTCACTGATTCTTCTTTTTGCTGCTAAGTGAAATGTTGCTTTCCTTCAACAATTAATATGAAGCGTGGTTAGGCTTAAGAGCTTTACTAGTCTTTTACCAACAGTAAAAACTGCAAGCATTATTGCTGCATTCCACTTGTACTGCAATATTGTTTAGAATGCAAACTAAAATCTTATCAACATAACACTATCCATATATACCTTTTATTCAATCTACTTTATAGGGCTTATAGTCAATTGCTATAAAAGTGCTGCAAAAGGTATTTAAGTTCATTAGCAAGTGTGGCATCATTTGGAAATCAATCACCCAATACAGCTACACATAAGCCAACAGTTTGGCTATGCTAGTTAGATGTGTTTGCTATCTGGCCTCACCTCATGGCCTAGACATATCAGATCATATTCAGAATATATAAAAAAGATAGCGAAATTTCCTGGCAACTTGAATCTCCATGCTACTTTCAAACCACACATCCAACTATCAGCTTTCATCCTCTTGTACATCTTGGAGTATTAAATTTCCCTGTGTCTGCAATATCTATGATTAACTGTAACCAAGTCAGGAATACCATGCTCTCAACGTTCCTTCATACAGGATTACATATAAGAAAACAGTCGTGCTTACCTAGTCACCATAGCTCTGAAAGACTTTTAGAATGATTTTCCTAACCTCATCCTAGTAGAAATGCATTAATTTACCAAAGAAGTGCGTGACTGTCATTCTTCTAACATCACATTTAGCCCGATTTTTCTGAATTAATTTTGTGTCTTTCGTAGCAGAAATGTAAACATTGTTACTCTATGGGCAAGATCTCAAGAATAGTAAAAACTTCAAATATCTGGGAAGTATATCTTCTAGTGATGGAAGTTTAGACTAGGAGATAATGAGGAGGATTTCACTAGGTCAAACTTTTTTTAGCAATGTAAGCAGTCTATTTTGGGAGAGCAAGAGCCTGCTTAAGTGCAAGATTTTGATTAACAAAAATTATTTTTTTCCCATTTTGACTTATGCAGCAGAGACATGGAGACTGACAAAAAAGTAACAAAAAGAGACATGAAGAATACAAGCAATGGAAATGAAAGTTTTAAGGACAATGTTGGCAAAACAAGGAAAGACAAAAAATGTGAACATTAGGAATAAGTCAGGGCTTAAAAATGTTGAAGAAATGTTCACAAACTCTTGCTTGAAGTGGTCTGGACATCTAATTTGCATGAACTTAGAAAGAATATCAAGAAAAATGTATGAAATGAAATTTGAGGGGAAGAGCCCAAGAGGAATACCACAGAAAAGGTGGAGAGACCAGATAAGAGAAGATCTAAAAAAGAGAAACCCGAACCATCACGGTGTTTTGAAGGAAGAATTTGGGAGGACAGAAAGAAATGGAGAGATTTGATCTGCCTGACCTGATAGTTTCTGTCAGAACAGTTGCAGCTAAAGAAAGTAGAACTTCGTTAATATCTGGCTCCTAGAAGATGCCTCATGAGGACATTAATTCCTTTACAGTTACAATTTGAATTTACCATAATCGTAATCTGTGCTCTGGAGTACTGGAAATCCAGTGAAATATTGGTGTACTCAATAAATTAATTACTGATATTCCTCTGTGTTGTTCATAATAGTATTTCATGGTGTAAACAAAACACCTACTTAATCTGTAATTTGATATTGCTCTAACAAGCCTATTGCTACCAGTGTTTTCTTGTCTAAAGACACTTGGCCTGGTTGGCCAAGTGGTTAGCGCATCTGCTTTCTAGCCAAAAGGCTGCGGGTTCGAATCCCACCATGGGCATGGATGTTTGTGATTGTGAAAATATAATAGTTGGCAGCAGATAGCATTGATATAGATGAGGTAATTGTGGTTCGTTGTAGTTGGTGGATTGAGTGGTAGAGATGGAGAGCTGTAGCTTCCCTCAATGAGTCTTTGGACTCCTTGGATATGTCACATAATAATATCAAACTGTGGTTCAAGTAATACTGACTGTTATACTTGATAAAACTATATTCATAGCATGTAAAATAATTAAAATAATGTTTAATAGATAAAATCTCATTGCATTATATGGAACTCAATATCTGCTTTCTTTTTAGTCTGCTGTCATAATAGTCAGCAAGTATACAAATATTTCCTAGTATCCCTAAACACATTACCCAATTTGAAAACTATTGGGATATTCAATGCAATGAAATGAAACAGGAAAAAAAACCCTTAAAACCGCAGTTATTTTTAATTGTTATTAGTTAACAATTATATTGAATGCTTACCTTTAATGATAAAATCATGGTCAGATGCACCATCTTCAGTAAAGAATTCCTTTCCTATAACATTCAGAGTATGCTGAAAACACAAATATACACAAAAATGTTTCTTTTCTAGATTCTTTTAATGTTATATTTCATATGAAGTATAAATTCATCAATAAAATTGAAAAACTTAAAGGAAACAGATATAAAGAATTTTTTCCCCAAATTCACAGACTAACATGAATCATCAAATACAAATGTGTATGGGAAAAAATATTTTATTTGGTAGTATAAATAATCAAGAATAACAGGAAGAGGAGGCATTTTGCTTTTGTGAGTGTGTACTCAATTTAAAAGCAGTGTGCAATTTTTTTTTTACACAAAAGATTTTTTTAATAACTTGATGTGGAAGTTATTTCCCGTGATTTGCGTTTTTTTCTCGGGTGGCAATACTGATTTTTGAATCGATTTCCTCTCATTCAAATCGATTTCTGCAGAAATCTGTGCATTTCTGTTCCCAGGTGGCGTTGCTTTTGGCTGTAGTTTCGTTTCTGCCATCACGGTGACTTGCATGTTTGCAGCAGTGATGAGCGATACAGTGATTTTTCAATCACAGTACGAATTGATATTGCAGAATTTCTGCTAAGTAATTTAGCGTGTGATAGTTGCTTTCAAGTTGTGGTGGTAGGTGATCCATGAAATAAAAAATGTATTTCGGTAAAAGAAAAGATGGCAATTCTGCAATGTGTAGTTTGGCATGCCGGAACACGTGTGCATTTAGCAAAAGATCTTCAACTCTCCGTGTCCACTTTGAACACGATAGTAAAAAAATATCAAGCAATGAACTCAATACAAAGCAATCTAGTGCTATGTCAAAAAAAACGAAAATATATCCGGACATCGACATACGATGAATTGGATAAACTTGGGGAGGAGTGGTTTGTTTCTACAAGAGCATTGGGTATTCCAGTCGATGGTACTATGCTCAGATTGAAATCCCTTGAATTTGCTGATAGGTTGGAAATTAATGGTTTTACTGCGTCAAATGGATGGATTGATCATTTCACGACTCGTCCCAATATTGTGTATAATCAAGTGTGTGGAGAAAGTAACAGTGTTGCAGGAGAAACTGTAAACCAGTGGAAACATGAACTAAAGATTATTATTCAGGACTACGAACCGAAAAATATTTTCAATGTTGATGAAACTGGCTCTTTTATAACATTCTGCTAAGTAAAACATTGTGTTTTAAAGGAGAGAAGTGTCATGGTGGAAAACTCAGCAAGCAGAAGGTAACTGTTCTGCTCATGGTCAATGCTGATGGATCAGAAAAATTACCTCCACTGGTAATTGGTAAATTTAAAAAGCCAAGGTGTTTTAAGAACGTGAAAAATCTGCCTACTAAGCATGATGCCAACAGCACAGCATGGATGACCAGCAGCATCTTCACATCCACCATGCATGCTTTCAATGCTAAAATGTTGGAAAATCATGGCAAAATACTACTACTGCTAGACAAATGTCCTGCACACCCTAAAGATCTGCAGCACAGAAACATTAGATTAGTTTTCTTTCCCCCTAATTGTACAAGTGAACTTCAGCCATTAGATCTGGGCATCATCCATTCATTTAAATGGAAATATAGAAAAATGCTTGTTGAAAAGGCTGTATTTATGCATGATAATGGTATGGACCTAAAACAAATGATCATTTCACTCCTTGAGGCCATGAATTATGTGGCCAAAGCACGATTGCATGTTACTCCTGAAACGATATCCAACTCTTTCCTTTGGAAACAGTTGGATAAGGTTTAAGGATTTACATTTGTAGAAGAGAAAGAACAACTACAGGAGGAAGAAGAAGATATATCAGAGCCCAAAAACTGGTATGTGATGGATGACTTTTCCTCTTTTCAAGACTATGTCGATGTTGGTGTGATCACATCAATGGTACGAAGTGTAGAAGACATCCTTTGCAACCACCTTGGTGAAGAAGTGGTTGAAGAAGAAGCCTGTGATCAAGAACCTACCATCCCCACTAGTAAAGAAGCAATGGAAGCTATCTGTTTTCAGGCGGTATATTGAAAGTGTATCAGGAGACGATGGGGCATTTAATGCCTTATACACTGTGGAGAGGGAGATGGAACTTATAAGAGTGCAGAAAAAGCAAAAACAATCAACAATTAAAGATTTTTTTTTAAATACATAAATGTAAGTAATTGTAAATTCATTTATTTTCAGTTATTAAATTTTGTAATCTAGTATGTAAAGTCATATACTAGCAGTAAGTCATCTTTTAGCCTTTTTTTTAATGTTTTTTTGCATTTCCTGCTATATACAGTTTTTTCTATCAGTCCCCTGGAAAGTGTAAAAAAGTGTAAAAGAGGATATACAGATCAAAAGCAAACATGAAATATCATGTTTGCTTTTGAACTGTATATCCTCTTATATCAAAAACTCTGAAGATTTCATTTCGAAGACAAAAAATTTAAAACTCGAGGATTCTGACACAATGGTTAGTTTTGACAGTCTCTCTTTTTACAAATGTGCCAACAGAAGAAGTACTCAATCTACTCAATTTGAAGACGTGTATAATGTAATTTCAGTGCCTGATACATTGCAGATAATTAGAGAACTCTTAAATGTTTCAACGACGACTTCTAAGGCTGGAACAGGTCATGGTAGGCCTAAATCCATGATATACATAATGATGATGATTAGAGAAAAAAAAAATGATTATCCTACATTATACAAAAAGTAGTGAAGTAGAAAAGGATACAAACTGAGATCATTTTGACAGAAAATTATAATCAAAATGATCTCAGTTTGCATCCTACAGTCAGTCTCTCCTCCCCATCATCAACTGCTCTCAATCCCTCCATGAAGTTACATTCACAAGATTGAAAGATATTTATGAACTGCTCATTAAGTATCTCCTCCAAACATTCTGCATCAGCTTCTTTGGACCATTTTATCCAATCAATGTCATCTTCCCATAATTATTCTTTCTTTTGCTGGCTACATAACGAAAGAACTCCTTAGGATTCTTTTTGGCTTCATTAGCCAACTGCTGTTTACACCTCTCTTTAGCTACCCTCACCAACCAAGTCACCTTCCTTGATTGGTCTTTGTAGACCTCATGGAATTGGCTATTTCCACTTCTCTTATGCTGCCTCCACAATGCCCTTTTTCTCTATATCGCATGCTTAATCTCTTTATTCATCCATCTCACACCCACCTTATTTAACCTTCTCACCCTTGGAATACATTTAGACATTGCATCTACTAAAGAGTTTTTGAAAATAACCCAAGCTGCATTAATCTCTTTTCCAGCTAACTCCTCATTCTACACTACACCTGCAAGCTGTTTCCTGAGTTCTTCATAATCCCCCCCACCTTGTAGTTCCAAATAAACCCTTTTCTCACAGAGGTCCTTGCACTGCTGGCAACCACCTCATGGTCACTCTCACTAATTGGTGGATAATTTGACACCTCATTTACAATTACATCCTCTGATGAGATGACCAAATCCAAGACCCTCGATCCTCGTGAGCCCTCTGTTACATACTATCTGAGGTAGTTATCCCTCAAAAACTCAAGAAACTCATTTTCTTTACTTCCAGTTGCTATCTCATCATTCCAATCTATATTGCGATAATTAAAATCACCCATAATGATCACCCTTTTCTTATTTATTTGGCTAATTTGATTGTACATTTCATTATCACCACCATCCATGTCACCTGGTCTATAACAACATCCGACCAAGTATTTGATTCCATTCACCTCAATCTCACACCATACTGCCTCAAAACCACTGGCACTATTTCCCTCTTGCATCTCCACTTTATATGGACATAACTCTGTCTCTATCATCAATAGCACTCACCCTGCCTTTTTACCCCCTCTGTCCTCACGAAACACATCATGCCCTTCCATCTCTATTCCTGCCAGGATGCCATCCTCTTCCAACCATGTCTCACTTATTCCGACAATCTTTGGGTGAACAAACGCAATTAGTGCAACCATTTCATCTGCCTTGTTTCTTATACTTCTAGCATTTGTATACAAACACAACAGCTCATTTCTGGATCTACCGCTGGTTCCACTGATACTACTACTCCCTCGATGTGATCTCTCCATGCTCGACTGGGGCCATTTCCCTTTCTGCTTCTTCATTTTAACACCCTTTTCAATTCCAACTGTTTCCTCTTGATCACTGGTCATCCCATTCCTTTCTACACATGCTCACCTCCTTCGGGAGCATCCACCTTTTTCATGCTGTGTACCCTTGTCCATCCATTCTCTCATTTTCTATACTTACCACTCACTTCACCATTCATAACCACCTCTTTAATCTCTCCTGCTCTACCACATCACTTCCCACTCGATCTGATTCATTCTCCATATTCACTTCTCTACCTTCCAGCAGCAGTCTCTCCAAGCGACTCACACCATAACCACTGAAATGCAGTCCATCTCTCCCATACAGCTCACTTTGTCCCTCAAACTCATTCCACACATTAACAAATTATACTCCCGTCTCCTCACACATTTCAGCCAGCATATCATTCAAAATCCTTGCTCTCTGCCTCATTTCACCACTGTCATACATAGGCAACATCCTAACTACTCTTCCTGTCACACTATTCTCTTTTATCCTTCTAAGCAGCCTCCTGATATCCATTCTGACACACTCTTTGTCCTCTCTCAAATCATTCGTACCTATTAACGCTTTTGCTCGCTCCTGTTTCATATCCAATGCCTCAATCACTCTACTCATTTTAGCGCCTGGGAAACATACCTTGTGCATTCTATCCTCCGCCATATCTTTAATAATGGAGTCGCCATAGAACGCCACACGCTCATCTTTCATTAACTCTTTCATTCCATCATTATTTATTTTAATAGTTTTTGCCTGAATTTTCATAATTTCATTCCGCATCCATTTCATTTCTTGCCTCATCCAATCCAATTCAACTTCCGAATCTCGCGACACATTCTCTCTATCATTCAATCTTTCTAACTCTCAACCCCCTCTTCTCACGTTACCTCTCATTCATCCTTCTTTGTTTCCGTACTTTCGGTCCAACATGTGTCCAACTTTTGCTATCATTCTTCCCATTTTCACACTCGTTCATCTTTCTTTGTTTCTGTTCTTTCAGTCCAACATGCATCGAACTTTCACTATCATTCATTCTTTTTTCGCTATCATCCATTCTTTCGATTTCTGTGTCACGCCATTTCTAGTTTCATTCCTTCTCTCAATTTCGTTTCCTTCTACCACTCTCACCTCACTTTCGTCCCTTTTAACATCCGTCACGGTTTTCAAATCACTCTTTTTCTTTTTTAGTGATTTTTTAACATTTTTTCACCTCTCTTTCTCACCATCCTTCTCTTTCAAATGTGCATCGATTTTCTCCACGACAATTCTGCTACTAACACTTTCTGTCATCAATTTCATATTTGAATTCATCAACTCCTCGTTCAGGTCACACTTCGCACACACCCTCCTTCCATCCTCACCAAATATCCACAAATCATTTATGTAATCGAAAGAATACATATAACAGACCTCACACTTAACAAAACGACTGAAATCCAAATTAAAGTCATGGAATGACAATGCTGCCACCATTTTTTGCAGGTTACTAAGTATAATAATAACGATATTGTAAATAATTTTGCAAAAAAAATCCCCCACACTAATAAAACTGGTAGCGCACAACGTTTACAGCCTCTCTTACTTAAAATCATTTCCTACTCTGCTATTTAGATCCCCAACAAGAACCAACTTTTCCTTTTTCATTGTGTCAGTAGCTTTCTCTAGAGACTCAAAAAATTCCCCCAACTTCTACCTTAGTAGAACCTTCTGTGAGACCATAGGCACAAATAAGTCTCATTGTCCAGTTCCCCATTCTGATATTTGCCCACATCACTCTACTTGAGACTGCGTGCCATTCAAGAAGATTAGCCTCGTATTTAGTGTTGAATACTATGGCTACTCTTTTTCCTTGATTGTCATTGCCTGATTATAACATTTTGCATTTATTGCTCAGAAAGATCTCACCAGTTTTTGTCTTTTTTGTTTCAGTCACCCCTATTATGTCGATCTGGTACTTATCGAATTCCTTAGCTAGCTCCATTTCTTTGCCATTCAGGCTTCTTATGTTGATAGTACCGATCTTTAACTCTGGTGATGTCGAGTTGAGGTGTTTTTTCAGATTTTTTTATATTTGTTCCAGTAGCTGACTTTTTGCTGTTCACCCTGGTTCCCTGGTGAAAACAATGGGGGGGGGGGGCTTATTTAACCGGGTGACAGCCCAGCCAGCATGAAATTTTGTCATGTTGTACCATCATTTTGTAATTTGGTTTAAGCCAATAAGAATTACAATTTGGTCGGCTAAATCCCAAACTGTCAGCTCATCCTCGTTCGTTCAGTATCCAGGTAGATACCTGACAGGGTGCACCACGAGAAGGTGAGAATTGGACATTAGGTCAGAAGCCCTGGTCGGTTCTCCGCATTCCTTTAAAGGCTATGTGGAGGTCTCCTCCCAGATATACAGCTTTGACCCTTAAGCACCCATTTGGCAAAATATAGGAAGTAATAATTAAATATTTTTAGTTATTATATAGTCTATGGTGTTAATTTCCTTAACAATAACACGATGCTAGAGAATCAATGTATAAGCCTAAACACCAGAATATATATGTCCGAAGTGTATTTTGCGTTATGGGATACTGAGGCAATTAATGTGAAGTCAACAGCCTCTATATACAAGTAGCCTAGTCATGAAGATATAATAATGCAAACTTTGCATTTACTTGGATAATGGATTACACAAGAATATATTTTCTTGATAAGTATGAGGGTGGTCTGAAATTGTTCTTGGCCTAACAATGAAAAAACAAATTCATAATTTCAAAATTATTTTTCAACATAATCTCCATTAAGACTAATACATTTATTCCAGTGATGCTCCAGCACCAATTCATATATTACTGTATAGTAGGTGAGCTGAGATACAAACCGAGTTACCCTCATCTCATTGAAATATCAGTTGTGTACCAAGTAGTTTATTAACTAATTTTACCAAGTTAATAATCTGTTTTATTAAAAACAGATTCATATCCAAGGTTCTTAATAATAATACTTGTTTATTATTATTATATACAGGGTGTCCGAAAAAAAACCTGGGGTTTTCAATGAAATTTATTTTATGACATTTTGAAGCAGAAATGTATGTAGCAATGTAACAAGTTTGACTACCTGTTAGTGGAACTCAATGTGTGCACTATTTCTCTCGACGTTCGAATCCGCCATCTTGCTAAAAGTCGCTTTCATCAAATAAGGAAAACTAATTGCAAATTAATCACTGATCTAAGGGTAGAGAAATTTCTATTATACTGCGCCACTCTATCCTTAGATAAGTCTATATGAATTAGTAGGGTTAATTCAAAATTAGTTAGCAGTCTTTTCACTCATTCAGGCTGATGGTATTTATTTTCTTTCCTTCTGGGATTCCCGCTAGATCCGAATTTTTGTGAACGGTGCAGTGAAAAGAAATTCAGGCAAACACAATATTTAAATTAACAAACAAAACATTTAATATATGATTATATAACAATTACATAAATTCCACTTCTAAATATGACAAACCAGTCAAGTTAGCATATCAAGTCAAGTCATTCATATTAATCCAATCTTCCAAACTTTCACATACAAATTCACAGTTTCAGAATCACAAAGTTCCTATACCCAACTTATTACAATAGAAATTCTTAATTAATCGGTTTCCTTGTATCTCTCAACTACACTCTACGATTAACTCATAACAGGCACTAACCACGGCAGATATCATTTCAATGTCTATATTTTCAACTCTCAGCCTCGATGGTATGCTACAGTTAATGTTAGAAACAGCGCAACGGAACTAATACTCAAATCTTCATACACTGAAATAAACTAATATGACTGTCCTTACCAGAAATAATCTTCAGTACTTCCAATATTTTGTGAGCACACTTTCAAATTGTATTTATCACACTTGCGAGATACCAAATAACTAAAACATTACTAATCGCGCTTCAAAAACTCCAGATAACAACTATAAGGTACATTAATTATTCTTATTTTTCATTCATCAACTAGTTTAACTCCGTACAATTCCTTTTTTCGTAGTACAGAAATAAGTCGTAATTGTAGACTGACTGGATTTTTTCAGTATTCTTCTTTGAATGTCCAGTTCTCTAATTATCCGATTACGGCAATAATTTCTTTTTATTACTACGGCTTGTTTTGCTTTCAGCCAACTATAAGATTCACTTATATAAGAAAATATCTACTCAACTCCTATCCTTAGGAATCTTTTAATTACTTCTACTTCTTTAGTTTACTTCCTTGCTACCTTATAGTTCCAAAGTTCCGTTCCGACTCCCCTTTACTACTACGTCTCTATTTTCTCTTCTCCTCTACAAACGCTCCCTTCACACGTGCTCGTGTATTTCCACGCGTCTCTATGACAACCGATAGACGTAAACATTCTCGCGAATGTTACATTAGGTTATATAACTACATTCAGTTATTACATAACGTTAACTTTCATGAAAAGAATAAATAGAATATTTGCATTCCAATAAATGCGTAGTTAAATTACAAATATAAGTTCTTATAACATTGACATAACAATAAATAAAATAACTTAATAATATTTAATACAGAACCTCTTTATCATTAACACTTTCTTTTGATTAAATAATTAAAAACTTGATATAATTAAGGCAGTTATATGATATCAATTATAATTTATGTTATTTACATTAAATAATATTTACAAATATAGTTCTTGTGACGGAAAGTCATGTTGGATTCTGAATCAAACAACATTTATTCTATTTTCTACATAATTAGAATCCAACACCAAGTAGTTTATTAACTAATTTTACCAAGTTAATAATCTTGGTAAACAGATTCATATCCAAGGTTCTTAATAATAATACTTGTTTATTATTATTATATACAGGGTGTCCGAAAAAAAACCTGGGGTTTTCAATGAAATTTATTTTATGACATTTTGAAGCAGAAATGTATGTAGCAATGTAACAAGTTTGACTACCTGTTAGTGGAACTCAATGTGTGCACTATTTACAGCCCTACAGATATCAAAACGAAATTCCACCTCACACCACACTCGAGTAAGCATATCCATAGAAATTGCTTCTATAGTTGCTGTTATTTCAAGTGTTAATAACATGGATATGCTAGAGAACTTTGTGTTTTCCCAGATTGAGAATGTGGAGGGCCTCATTTTTCAACAAGATGCAGTCCTGCCATATGATGCAGCAATTGTGTGGTCTGTACTCAACAACTGATTCCCAGGAAAATAGATAGGCAGAGGAAGTTTCATCGCTTGACCACTGCACAGTCCTGATTTGACTACAGTGGATTTCTTCCTTTGCGGCTACGTAAAAGGCATTGTATATCAAAGAAAAAATTCAGTCTCTTGCCCACTGCGCCATAGAATAACGGCAACAACAGAAGCAATTCCTATGGATATGCTTATCTGAGTGTCGTCTAAGGTAGAATTCCATTTTGATGTCTGTAGGACTGTAAATGGTGCAGACATTGAGTTCCACTAACAGGTAATCAAACTTTTAACACTGTACTTTGATAATATATGCTACACCTATGGATATGCTTATCTGAGTGTCGTCTAAGGTAGAATTCCATTTTTATGTCTGTAGGACTGTAAATGGTGCACACATTGAGTTCCACTAACAAGTAATCAAACTTTTAACACTGTACTTTGATAATATGCTACATACCTTTCTGCTTCAAAATATAAAATAAATATCATTGAAAACCCTGGAGTTCTTTGTCAGACAACCTGTATTTTTATATATTACAGGTGTCTAAGTTTATGAATGTTCCATGCAAAAAAGGTTACAAGCTGAACTACAAAGCAGTAAATTATGATCAACTGAGGAATATGCTAGGTTCTGTGCCATGGATCAGTTGTTGGATGGGAAGGATATCAACACTGTGTGGGAAATATTTAAAAAAACTTAAATGATGCCATTTCAGAATGTGTCCCTAGAGTTCAAAGAATAAATAGAGGTGTGAAATTGATGTTTAATCAAATTAAGCAAGAGATTCATAAGTAAAAGATGATGTGGAAGGAATAGCGTGTACATAAGGATGATGTCAGTTATCATAATTATAAGCAGCAAGCTAGAAGTGTCACAAGTGTTGTACGGAAAGAAAAGTCTGAGTATGAAAAGATAGTTCTGCAAATTAAAGATAACCCAAAAGAATTCTGTCATTATGCTGCTAGTAAAAGAAATAATGAATTTGAAAGAATTACTAGTGAATGCAGAAGGTATGAGAGTGACTGATGCAGAAGTGATTGTTCAACTAATGAGTGCCCATTTTGCTAAAAGATATCAACCTTGCATATGGAACATTGAGTTCACTGCAATGTTCCATATGCAAGGAACATTGCAGTTTGAATATATGAAAAATATGAAATCAGCAATAGGGACTGATGGGATATCAGCATGGGAGGTAAAGGAGTGTTCAGCTGAACTGGCTATTCCTTTGACCAGGCTATATAATTTGAGTCTCAGAACAGGGAAGGTTTCATAGGAATGGAAAGAATGTATGGTAATCCCATTGCACAAGGGTGGTGCAAAGACTCATGCATCCAACTATCGACCAATCAGTATCTCGGGAATGGTGGAGAAGATTTTGGTCCTTGGTCCACTGTTATTCAATCTCTACATAATGATAGTGGGAGGGATTTGACATGCGACATACAGTTATTTACTGATAATGCAAAGATAGGTAGGGTAATCAGGAGTGCTGCTGATATGCAGTACTTGCAGAATGGTTTGAATAGACTGGAAATGTGGGCACGTGAAAATGGCTGTCGCTTCAATGTCAATAAATGTAAGGTGGTGTGATTAGATATCTAATGTCATATTATATTGGTGGGATTATGCTAGAAGAAACTGATCCGGTTAGGGTTCTTGGAGATTTAGTAGACAAGAAGTTGAGGTTCAAGGGTCATAGAGCAAAAATTGTAAATACAACTCAGGCAAACAGACTGAAACGAACCTTGACATGTAAAGATATCATTTTGCCTCTTACTAGGCCTTGATAAGACCTTACTTGGAGTAATGCGTGCAGATCTAGTTTCCATGGTCATTTTGATACAGCAGAGAGAGAGAGAGAGAGTGAGTAAAGGAGAGTATCAAAAATAATATCAGGATGATATCATTTTTGATACTCTTGCAATACTGGTTATGAAGATAGATTGAGAATTTGTAGGTTGCAGACACTAGTAAAATAAAATAAAATGAAGTATATTTTGTTTTATATAGTTTGGGGAAAGAAGAGTGTATCCTTGGGAAGCTGAGAACGAATGCTGTCAAGAAGGGAGTGAGAGCTACATTTTTCTCTCGTAGAGTGGTGTGCGATTGGAATGTGTTACTGTTAGATATTGCGTATGCAAGTAGCATGAATGACTTCAAGAATAGGTATGATAGCTTCTGTGAATAGCATGACAGCCTTCAATGACTTCCTGACTCCTTGGAGATCTCTCTTAATAACAATATTAATTACTATTATAAGTTTATTAAAAAAAGGCAAATGTGATTGAGTGAGGGACAAAATAATTTAAACTAATATCTTTATTTACAAATAAATAACACTAATGTAATTAATGTCTGTTTCTTTCAAAAATTTTTGTCTCTTGCAAGTGATATATATACTTCAACTTTAAAAATAAAGTTAAATTATCTAAAAGGGGGGGGGGGCACTGACTTCACATCAGAAAAATACAAACATCAAGATATTATTAAAGCAAAAAACTTCCAATTTCTCTCTACAGTATCACAGAATTTTTAATTAGAAAAAATAATTTTCACAATAAATTCTTTTACATTTAATAAGCACTGTTTATTCCTCCCTTAGCACTAGTTCACTGAAATTGAATCAAGTAACTCATACCTGCTTTTTTTTTTTCTTTTTTTTTTTTTTTGCATTACATTAGATACATACAGATCATGTACAATACTCAAATCTTGCCTAATTCCTGTATATCTTGAATATGACAATGTTTCTTCTTTAATATCTCCTTTAAATATATATTAGTTCCTCTAATACTTGTTTCCTGTGAAATACAGCACAAAGATAATTTTAAATTTCTTTTTTCTTCTAAAAACTTTACTCCTCGAGTATAAAAAATTTAGTTTCTTCTGTGTTTTAAAACATTTAACCAGAACAAGTTTGCTGCTGCTCAACATATTTTAAAAGGAAATGTCCATTACTTTAGTAAACTACATAAGCCCTTCATAACAGTTTTATCCACATTCTTAACTCAGTTTTAACTTAGCAGTTGAAAATATATTCATCTGTTAATTTGGGAAAATTGTTCACGACCCCTTTTTGTGATCTTATCCTGCTTTCTGATTTAAAAAACATCCTATCCTCATATGTATCTCTCCCAAAACCTCCAACTTGCAGAATGTACAAACTCTAATCAATAGCTATTCTCTTACACTCACTATATCAAATTTTCTATTTGGATATGTATAATCTTTGTACAAGAACAAAGATTGTACAAAGATTTTCTTTATTCCCTCAGAAACCAAAAGACCAACTCTAAGCAAAGTAGTCAAGATGCAGTCAAGAGACAAAATAACATCTTATATGTCAATGTTCATTTCAGCATTTCAATTATCCTCTGAGTAGTACAGTAAAACCCCTTTTTTACACTTTTCAGGGGACTGATGAAAAAAGTGTATATAGCAGGAAATGTAAAAAAAAAAAAAAAACATTAAAAAAAAACGCTAAAAGATGACTTACTGCTAGTATGTGGGTCTACATACTCTACTACAAAATTTCATAACTAAAAATAAATGAATTTATAATTACTTTACATTTATCTATTTTTAAAAAAATCTTTAATTGTTCATTGTTTTTGCTTTTCGTTTGTTTCTTTTTGACATAGTACCAGATTGCTTTGCATTGAGTTCAATGCTTGACCTGTTTTTTACTATCGTGTTCAAAGTGGACACGGAGAGTCCAAGATCTTTTGCTAATTGCGCACGTGTTCTGACATGCCAATCTACACGTCGCAGAATTGCCATCTTTACTTCTACCGAAAAACATTTTCTGTCTTTTTTCTCCATGTTACTGACATGGATAATCCACCAAAGCAACTTTCACACACTAAATTACATAGCAGAAATTCTACAATATCAATTCGTACTGCTATTGAAAAAGCACGGTATCGCTCATCACTACTGCAAGCGTGCAAGTCACCGTGATGGCGGAAGCGAAACTACAGCTGAAAGCAACGCTATCTGGGAACAGAAACGTGCAGATTTCCACAGAAATCGATTCGAAAATCAGTACTGCAACCCGAGAAAAAACGCAAATCATGGGAAATAACGTTCCACATCAAGTTGTTAATGTTAGGAAAACAATATATCGTAAGAATAGGCCTTAAGACAGGACCAACGGAAAATGATGTAAATGGTAGGAAAACGTAAATTGCGGGAATGTAAAAAAGGGGTTTTACTGTATTTGCAATTTTTGCCATGTGACCTTTGAATGTCAAACTTCCTGTACACCATAACGTCAAGATCTCTAGCCTCATGAGTTTCTAAAGGCATAATTCCACCAATGTAATATGACATCAGAAATTTCAATCAACAATAGTCAACAGACTGATCGCTAGGGCGTCCACTGGTCACCTTAAATCTATAATGTAAGTTCCTTTTGTCTGATTATTATTATAATTCCTGTTAAAATATTGTACTTAAAATTAGAAAAATTTATTAAGTGATATTAACATTGTAAGTAAGCTATAAGAATAGTGTGTTCAGAAAAGTTCACAACAACTTGAAAGCAAATTGATCGCCTAAGGCAAGGACCTTCAGAGAGTAAACCAGAGTGACATCACCATGCCAACAGGTAATTAGGGACTTAATTACGGACTGAATTTTTATGCAGCTTATGCAATAGCTCTAGATCTTTCTCATGCACCTCTATCTCTTCATCTAATGTAGTGTTAGTATCATGTTGAAACATCTTAGTGAAGTGAGCACTCATTACCTGAACAATCACATCTATTTAGGTGGCGCTAGTGAGCCAAGCGCAGTGGACGTGTATAAGAAGAGCTCCTGATTGAGATAAGTTATTCTAGGAATAATTAAGTATATATGCATAATTGTTTGAGTAAGAGTGGCTGTAAATGTTGTGCGCTACCGGTATTATTAGTGTGGGGTATTTTTCTTGCCTAAACTTAATTATGAAATTGTTATTATTAGACCTAGTAACCTGCAGGGAGAAAAAAAAAAAATGGCGGTGGCATTGTCATTCCATAATTTTAATTTAGATTTCAGCCGTTTCATTAAGTCTGAGTTCTGTTTGATATATTCCTTCGATTACATAAATGATTTGTGGATGTTTAGCGTGGATGGAAGAAGGGTGTGTGTGTGTGTGTGTGTGTGTGTGTGTGTGTGTGTGTGTGTGTGAAGTGTGACCTGAATGAGGAACTGATGAATGCAAATATAAAATTGATGACATAAAGTGTTAGTAATGATCGAGTCGCAAGTACACATTTGAAAGAGAAGGATGGTGAGAAAGAGAGCCGAAAAAATGTTAAAAAATCAGGAAAAAAGAAAAACAGCGATTTGAAAACCATGACGGATGTTAAAAGGGACAAAAGTGAAACGAGAGTGGCGGAAAGAAACGAAATTGAGAGAACGAATGAAACTAGAAATGGTGTGACACAGAAATCGTAAGTGAAAAAAATCGAAAGAATAAATGATAGCGAAAAAAGAATGAATGATGGAGAAAGTTGGATGCATGTTGGACTGAAAGTACTGAAACAAAGAAAGATAAATGAGAGTAAAAGTGAGAAGAATGATAGCGAAAGTTGGACGTATGTTGGACTGAAAGTACGGAAACAAAGAAGGATGAATGAGAGGGAAAGTGAGAAGAGGTGGATCGAGAGTTAGAAAGTTAGAAAGATTTAATGATAGAGAGAATGTGTCGCGACATTCGGAAAGTGAACTGGATTGGATGAGGCAAGAAATGAAATGGATGCGGAATAAAATTAAGAGAATTTAGGTCAAAACTATTAAAATGAATCATGATAGCATGAAAGAGTTAACGAAAGATGAGCGAGTGGCATTGTAAGACGACTCCATTATTAAAAGTGTGCTAGAGGATAAAATGCACAAGGTATGTTTTCCAGGAGGTAAAATGAGTAGAGTGATTGAGGCACTGGATATGAGGCAGGAGCGAGCAAAAGAGTTAATAGTATTAATTAGTACAAATGATTTGAGAGAGAACCAAGAACATGTCAGAATGAATGTCAGGAGGCTGCTTGGAAAGATAAAAGAGAATAGTGTGACAGGAAGGGTAGTCAGTGTGCTGCCTAGGTATGACTGTAGTGAAATGAGGTGGAGAGCAAGGATTATGAATGATATTCTGGCTGAAATGTGTGAGGAGATGGGAGAACAGTTTGTTAATGTGTGGAATGAGTTTGAGGGGCAAAGTGAGCTGTATGGGAGCGATGGACTGCATCTGAGTGCTTATGGTGTGAGTCACTTGGAGAGACTGCTGTTGGAAGGTAGAGAAGTGAATAGAGAGAATGAATCAGATCAAGAGGGGAGTGATGTGAAAGAGCAGGAGAGTAAGACAGGAGAGATTGAAGAAGTGGATATGAATGGAGAAATGAGTGGTATGAGTATAGAAAATGAGAGAATGGGTGTGCAAGAGAAGCAGGGAAACAGGGAGGCTCAGGGTGGACCGGGGGGGTACACAGCAGCATGAGAAAGGTGGTGCTCCAAGAGGAGGTGAAAGCATGTGTAGGCAGGAAAGAAATGGGATGACCAGGGATCAAGAGGAAACAGATGGAATTGAAAAGGGTCCTAAAATGAAGAAACAGAAAGGGAAATGGCCCCAGTCCAGCATGGAGAGATCATATCGGGTGAGTGGTATCAGTGGAACCAGCTGTACATCCAGAAATGAGCTGTTGTGTTTGTATACCAATGCAAGAAGTATAAGAAACAAGGCGGATGAAATGGTTGAACTAATTGAGTCTGTTCACCCAAAGATTGTCGGAAAAAGTGAGACATGGTTAGATGAGGACAACATCCTTACAGGAATAGAGATGGAAGGGTATGATATGTTTCGTGAGGATAGAAGGGGTAAAAAGGGACGGGGAGTGCTATTGATGATAGAGAAAGAGTTATGTCCATACAAGGTAGAGATGCAAGAGGGGAAATAGGGCCAGTGGTTTTGAGGCAGTATGGTGTGAGATAGAGGTGAATAGAATCAAATACTTGGTGGAATATTGTTATAGACCTGGTAATGTGGATGGTGGTGATAGTGAAATGTATAGTAAAATTAGCCAAGCAAATAAGAAAAGGGTGATCATCGTGGGTGATTTTAATTATGGCAATATAGACTGGAATGAAGAAATGGCAACTGGAAGTAAAGAAAGTGAGTTTCTTGAGTTTTTGAGGGATAACTACCTCAGACAGTATGTAACAGAGGGCACACGAGGATTAAGGGTCATGGATTTGGTCATCTCATCAGAGGATGTAATTATAAATGAGGTGTCAAATCATCCACCAATTGGTGAAAGTGACCATGAGGTGATTACCTGGGTGGTTGCCAGCAGTGTGAGGACCTCTGTGAGAAAAGGGTTTATGTAATGTAGAACTACAAGAGGGGGCGGGGGGGATGATTATGAAGAGCTCAGGAGACAGCTTGCGGGTGTCGCATGAAATGAGGAGTTAGCTGGAAAATAGATCAATGCAGCTTGGGGGATTTTCAATAACTATCTACTAGATGCAATGTCTAAATGTATTCCAAGGGTGAGAAGGTTAAATAAGGTAGGTGTGAGATGGATGAATAAAGAGATTAAGCATGCGATACAGAGAAAAAGGGCATTGTGGAGGCAGCATAAGAGATGTGGAAGCAACCAATTTCATGAAGTCTACAAAGACCAGGCAAGGAGGGTGACTTGGTTGGTGAGAGTAGCTAAAGAGAGGTATGAACAGCAGTTAGCTAATGAAGCCAAAAAGAATCCTAGGGGAGTTCTTTCGATATGTAGCCAGCAAAAGAAAGAATGATTATGGAAGGATGACATTTATTGGAAGAAATGGTATAAAGAAAGCTGTTGCAGAATGTGTGGTGGAGATACTTAATGAGCAGTTCATAAATATCTTTCAATCTTGTGAATGTGACTTCATGGAGAGATTGAGAGCAGTTGATGATGGGGAGGAGAGACTGACTGTAGGTGAGCAAGATGTGTTTGGTGAGTTGAGTAAACTAGATGTTAATAAGGCTGTGGGACTTGATAATATATCACCGCGTATTCTGAAGGAATGTGCCAGAGAGTTGACACCTGCCTTGACATATTTTTTTAATACAAGTCTTGCACTTGGTCAAGTTCCTAAAGAGTGGAAGGAGGGCAAGATTGTGCCACTTCATAAAGGAGGTGATCAAACTCAAGCATCAAACTATCAGTCTATCTCTGTGTCAGGTGTTGTGGTTAAGTTGTTGGAGAAGCTTGTGAGAACTAGGATCCAGAGTTGGGTTGACAACAATGGTATAATCTTTGATGGACAGCATGGATTTGCTAAAGGGAGGTCATGTTTTAGTAATCTACTTACTTACTTATTACAATAAAGTGACTGCATCCTTGGACAGAGGAGAAGGATACACAGTAATATACTTGGATTTTGCAAAGGCTTTTGATAGAGTACCTCATGATAAGTTGACAGTCAAACTAGAGCAGATGGGGTTGGATATTAGATTAGTGCATTGGATTGGAGACTGGCTATCTGATAGGTATCAACAAGTTGTGTATGGCAGGGTGCAATATCCAGGAAAAGGAAAGTCACTAGTGGAGTGCCTCAGGAGTCTGTTTTAGGGCCATTACTATTTAACTTGTATATTATGATATAGGTGAAGATTTGGATGGAGATATTCAATTGTTTGCTGATGATGCAAAGTTGGGACGAACCATGAAGTGTAGTGAAGATGTTGTGGCCTTGCAAGAAGACTTGAATAAATTGAGTGATTGGGCAAGCAAATAGGGATGTGAGTTCAATGTTGCAAAATGTAAGGTTTTAAAATTTGGAAAACAAAGATGGGATGCAGAATTTATGCTTGGTGAGAATATATTATTGGAGGTAGAGGAAATAAGAGATCTGCGGCTGATAGTGGATAAGGATCTAAAATTTAGGGGACACATCGCCAAAATTGTGAAAACAACACAAAGGCTTCTGGGAATGATGCAGAGGACACTCACGTGTAGAAGTAGCGAGATTCTTGTTCCGTTGTATAAAGCCTTGATTAGGCTACACATGGACTATTTTGCACAGATTTGGTCACCGGGTTTTCAAAAGGATGAAGAGATGTTGGAAATGGTCCAAAGGCGACTGACTAAGGTAGTTTCTGACCTCTGGAATGTTGAGTATGAGGAAAGATTGAGAAGATGCAATTTGTATGGTCTGGTGGAGAGAAGGAAGAGGGGAGATATGATAGAGACCTACAAGTTGGTAAGGGGTTGTTATAAGATCAATGGTGAAGTTCTACAGAGAATAGTGGGGGATCAGGGGAGAACCAGAGGTCATCCCTGGAAACTGTATAAAGAGGGTGTGAGTAGGGGAGTGAGAGGCAGGTTTTTTTCGTGCAGAGTTGTGAATGATTGGAATGCCTTGCCTGAGATTGTGGTGTCTGCAAGGAGTTTGAGTGTGTTTAAGACACGGTATGATGAGATGTGTGTGTGTGATAAAAGGACCTCCCAGATGAGTCTTTGACTCCATGAGGCCTTGGGTAATAATAATAATATTTCTGCACAAGGATATCACCTGCATTCAATAAAGTTATTCTTCCACATTCATTCTTTATTTTACTTGCAATATAAAGAAAAAATTCTTTTGGGTTGCCTTTAGCCTACACAGCCAATATCTCTTCATACTCCATATAATATCTGTAATAACTTTTCTGGCCTGCGCTTTATATGTTTTATAATTCCTTTTATCCTTATTCTCATAATATTCCTCCACATTATCTTCTTATGGATCATTTGTTTAATATGGCTGTACATCTATTTTGTTCTTTCTAATAACTTTGCTTTGGAGCAATATGACCTTTGCTGTCCTTGTGAAGAATCAATCAATCAATCAATCCATTTCATTCCCACCTGATTTGTTCATTTAACTCTAGAGACATTCAGATAGTGCATCATTTAAACATCTTTTCAAAGCTTCCAATTCAGTAACTGCAAAATTAGCCATCCTAATTGGAACATCCATATACTTAGCTACTACCCAAATCAGTAATAAATGATCACTGTCGCCATTTGGTGGCAAAATAGTGGCATCCTTAATTGAGATACCTCCTGACACCATGATCAAATCTAACACCTTTTGACCTCAAGTTATCTTTTATTTTCTGTTTTGCAGTTGCATTCTGTTACATCGCCACTTTTCCTAATATTTTCTTTATTATACTTTCCTTCTTACACTAAGAATAAAACTTTTCTAAGTCTCAACTAACCTTAAGATATAAATCAATTCTTATCTATCGTACTCTGTGTAGAAAGGCAATCTATATTTTTTTGGCCGTTTCCTAGATTAGTCACATGTATCCTTTACTGTTCAAGGTTTTTCCTTAGTTAGGAACGAATCCTTGAAGATTACGATCTGAGACTGTCTCCTGATTAGATATTGACAAATTTATTTGATACACTGCACCAGCCAATATCTTAGGATAGAAGGGATTCTTATCCATGGAGACCTTCTCATTATATTGTACAGAGGTGAAAATCTAGCATTTATTCTCATTAACAATCTACTCTACTTCGGCTATGTTTAATTTAGATTGCCGTCGTTGCTTCTAAAATACCTTATTATACTTTCACCCCACCCCCCCTGCTTAGGTTCAGATTTATGAGTGGTAATTTGAATTCATATCTCAGGCCAGTTCCAGGTATAAAATGCAAAGCATGTTTATTGAGGTCTTAATTCACATACGATCAGATATATCATATACACTCAGTTAATTCATTATCATTCTACGTTAAATTGGATAAACTAAACACACTTGAATATGACCAATAACTCATTCTATGAGATTAATCATTAATATATACAATATGCAAGTCTAAAATTTATCCGTTCCATCTCCTTCTAGGTTATGTTAATCTCTCACATTAAACATTGTTACAATTCATTTATAACCCTTCAGACAAATTAACCAGTTGAGATAGGCCACGGCCAATTATGGTAATCACCTAAAAGTTATCTATCAAAATGTCACACTCAACAATTACATAAGTTTTCCTTTCTTTACTCTAACTGGGGAACATATAACAAAATTCTGTACATTACCATCTCTTGGCAAGATTACCAGGTCCGTCTATTCTGTTCACAGCTTTGTCTAATACAGCTCGATCCTTCCTTTGGCTTTTGTCCACGTGGTCACTTATGGCGGTTGCACGAGCTGGCTTTTCCAAACGGCTAGCAATGTGCTGCCTGCTCGGTCTCGCTCCGTTGCCGCTTGTTTTCATCAGCACTGCCGGATCTTTGGTCACGGTCAGCTATTCCGCTCTGAAGAGATAGCTAGCCAGGACTCTGGAACTACGGGTACTGACACATAACATCCAAGGGTGATCTGGAATCCATCAGGAAGCGAGAGAGAGAGAGAGACCCAACGTCCAAGAAATCATGAACCAGGAACGCAGCGAAAAAGCCTCGAGAAAGGGGAGCTTTTATTGTGCACCCTTGGCACCCTCTCTCTGCTACGTTCATCCAGATGGCACTCATCTCCTTTTGCCCGTGAGATCATCCAGTACACCACGTTGCCTTGTGTAGCGTCTTCACAGGAAAACGAACTAGAGCCACTTTCCGTGTAAATGCCTTTGCCCCAAGCTACACGTTCAAATGGGTTCGCATGCGACCTTTTTACTTTTGTTTACATCTTATCAAGCCACTCACATTACATAGAATATTCTCTTTTAACTACATTTTACATACTAAATTCTTTAGATGATTTTGGATAGACAAGATTATTTTTATAACTTTACATCAAAGTATTTACAGCCCTACTTATAGTTAATATATACATTTTCTTTCTTGCCCAAGTACAAGTTTTCTCCTTGTAGACTTTTAGACTTGTTAGATCTTGAATGAATAGTTTCTTTTAAAAGTTCTCCATTTATGATCCAACAATTCATTATCCTTCAGATGCTGTTCCAGAAAGTTATCTCACAACAGCTAAATAAATTCTCCTTCAATCTTATTAGTTTTTCTTTACTATCCAATCTATGTTCATATAACTTAAGTCACCCGATAATGATTACTTTTATTACCCATTAAGACAATCTGGTGATGCATTTCATTATTTCTAGCAACTTAACTACCTAGTATGAAGCAAAATCCTGCCATATATTTCATCCTGTTAGCACCTCCACTTCACACCAGATTTTTTTTATTAGTATTCTTCATTTCATAAGTTTCTGGCCTAAATATACTCAAATCATCTGGTCTCATTAATAACTCCCCTCCCTCTCTCCTATCTGTTCTGTTTCTTCTTTTAAGGTTCTTAATGAGTCCTTAAGTGCTCATAACCATCCAAGGTATCTTTGGATTTCATAATCATGATCCCAGGATAGAGGGGTTAGCCCTATCCTATTAGTATAGTATACTTTGTATGTAAATTGTGTGTGGTCTGGGTGGTTTGCCTGTATGCAGGATGAAAAACCCTTCCACCTCCACATGAGATCAGCTAACTCACCAAGCGCTAGCCGGAGTTGCTTTCGTACTGTCACGGTGTGATCGCTCTGGTGATGAGGCCACTGCAATGGAAGCATCAAGGTAGTAGCCGTTGAGACTATGCAGCAGCTGCTTCCTATGCCGCACCATTCAGGTGTGATGTGCAGGCACCAAATCATCCGCAGACGACCTAGGTACTGGTCTGGGTGTCATGCTTAGAAGAGCAGCCACCATACTGCGATCTATTGAGACTCATCCTCTGATGAGTAGGAAACCAGTCTTTATTTCCCAACTTCAGTGGCATTGGATTTCTGGGTGGATTGTGGATCTTGCTAAGTTGATATGTCTAATAATGAAGAACTCTGTATTGAAAGTAGAATCATATGCGATGATTGATTTGATTCTAATATTGAAGTAAATTAGAAGAAAGATTTGAAGTTCACTAATAGGAGTAGGGGGAATTTAGCTCTTAGATGTAAACTAGTATAAGTTAGTCTGTAAGCTAGTCAGTAAGTAAGATGTGAATGAATTAGTCATGTGCTTGGTCAATAAATAAGAGAAAACATGAATTAAATTCAGAGTAGGTGAAAATGAATAAAGGAGAAAAAGTGGCGACGAGGCCACTAGAATGGAAGCATTAAGGCAGCCATTGAGACTATGCGGCAGCTTTGTCGCATAGTCTCAATGGCTGCCTTAATTAAATTGAATGGTGCGGCTTCCTATGCCGCACCATTCAATGTGACGTGCGGGCATCAAATCATCCGCAGATGACCTAGGTACTGGTCTGGGTGTCGTGCTTAGAAGAGTAGCCACCATATTGCGATCTATCGACGTTATATGCTCATAGCCACTGGTAATCCTGCTCAGTATGAGAGAAACCGCAGGTTCAGACACTTGGTACATGTGCTTGGTCGAGTGGCCTGTGGTGCGAAGCTACCATCCATGGGATTATGACTGAACGCCTCTAAGTCAGAATCCTGTCTAGCCACTGCAATGATATTGTTCGTGCCTCGTGCATTAAAAGGCAGCGCTAGCCGGAGTTGCTTTCGAACAGCGCTGATAATGATTCTTTGTATCCTAGATGGGAGTCAAACTAAGGGCATTGTTGAAACTAAGTGAACTATGAAGGCTCTCCTATCTCTTCTATGCTTCATAAAAATACCACATCCTTGACTCTGAGATCAAAGTTCCAACAATCTTAGACCAAAACATTCACCAAGGCAACAAACTTCACCTCTTTATTCCTGATGCTTCTGGCATTGTGTACAACATTGCTGTTTGATATACTTACATCTGCAGCCTGCTTGGCCCAGTTGGGTAAGTTTCTCTTCCCATCTTCATACACTCAAAAAGTCCATATCCAAAGCATATAGATCTACCTCTATGAGATTCATAACCATGCTTATTGAAATTCATATCATTATCATGTTTGCATTTAGCTGAGCTTACACACATGTTCACACCATGCCTCCCATGTTGATCTAGTGTCCCTAATTCTCCGAATTAGGTCTCACTCCAATAAATAATTTCTCCAGTCTTCTGATGCCAGATCCAGTCAAGTGCAGGCCACCCCTCTTATACAAATCTTTGCTACCATCAAACTTGCACCTCATATCCAAAAACTGACATCCATTTCTTTCTACATAGCTTGTCTCTGCACAATGAATCATTTGCTCAGTATTATCATATCTCAGAAAGATACTAACAAATCTCGCTCTCTCACTCTTTTTGTTTCTTCCAGGAATCTGTTCATATTCGCTCAGTGTATTTATGACTACTTAAATCATTTTTTCTTACAAGCTACTGTCTCTTATTTTCTATTTTGCAGTTGCATTCATTATCCTTAATTTTCCCTCCAAGAGCAACAGTCTTTGTTTCTTCAAACCTTTCCACAGTACATGTCCAGTGGTGGATGATGTTCGCTAAGAGATTAGCCAAGGAGCTAGAGTGGAAAAATCTATACTGGCGGTTTAACTGGTAGCCTATATACAGGTTGCAAAATTGACTGTTAATAACTTTCTCCATTATTTTGGAAAGTAGTGAGGTAATGACAACAGGATGGATAAGTTTCTCTTCCCATCTTCATATGCTGAAAAAGCCCATATCCAAAGCATATAATCTACCTCTTTATGAGATTGAGATATGAGATGCTGCATGGAGAAAGAGGGGGGGGGGGGGGTGGACAGAAACCAGAACATCTGCTTTGGAGGCTAAACATGGCAGTTCAAACTGCAATAAGCAGGTTGGTGGTGTTTCACTGGGTGATGAAGCTTGTCTACTTCTTAACAAGTGTAGATCACATTTCCTCCAACATGAAGATATTCTTTTGCAGTGGGAATGTTCCCTGGATGTTCCAGAGCCCCTTTTGAGAAAACAGGCCACACCATGAGAAGGCAGAGTTGACAGAGAGAGAGACAGAGAGAGAGAGAGAGAGAGACTGTATATTGTGATCAATTGCTCATTAGTATGAAATACATACTTTTTTTTTTCTTATAAGTTAATGAGAATCAGATGATTTTGAGAGTAAAACAAGAACAATCAATCCAAAAGGGGTGAGAACCAGAAAATGTAGAAAGCAACTATGAAATTAACATAAACATTTCTTCAATTTCACATTCATAAAATACTGAATTCAGTGAAGTATTAAATTTAAAAGGGTTTGTTGGAGAAATAACATCCACATCAAATCACTTATTTAAGTAATGGTTAGTTGTGGTTAACAAGAAATAATTAATCCAGAGTTGAATTTCAATATACCCAATTCAACACTAAAGATACCAAGCTATTTCAATTGTAAACCTGGTTTTAATCCATTTCCCAAGTAAGCAAACAGACAAGTAAGTCAAGTTTGCACCTGCAAGTAGTGCAAGTCTTAGGCAACTCGTGGTAAAGGTGGAATAAGCTCTGATCACTATTCTTAGTATTTACCCTTAATGCAAAGCATATCTCCTTGAGTAGATGTATGATGCTACACATTATAGGCAAGGGGCCACCCCAAACCGGTTTTGACCTTTTTGAGAAATGACAACCTTGACTTCTCTGTTTGCTTACTTGGGAAATGGATTAAAACCAGGTTTACAATTAAAATGGCTTGGTATCTTTAACGTATATTATACCCAAGGTAAAAAACTTTCTACATCTATCTCTCATCCTGAGATTTTTACTTAATAATAAGGTCAAAGCACCTTATGGTAACTTGTTTTGGTAAAATAAAATATTTATAAGCTCTGTATTACTTAAACGTTGGTATTTCTAAGCCTGGCTCCCACTGATGAGACCTCAATAAAGATCGAAACCGGTCTGGGTAGTAGCCCCTTGCCTTTAATGCGTAGCATCATACATCTCCTCAAGGAGATGTGCTTTGAATTAAGGGTAAATACTAAGAATAGTGATCAGAGCTGATTCCACCTTTACCACGAGTTGCCTAAGACTTGCACTACTTACAGGTGCAAACTTGACTTACTTGTCTGTTTGCTTATTTAGGAAATGGATTAAAACCAGGTTTACAATTAAAATAGCTTGGTATCTTTAACGTATATTATACCCAAGGTAAAAAACTTTCTATACCCAATTCAAATTCTGAATATATTACTTCATAAATAAATATGGTGTGAATGAATGGATTTAAATTATCCAAATCTTAAACTACAAATCATACCTGGAAACACTTTCCTAGTAATTCCAATAGCCGATCATCAGGTGAGAGATTCAAAGGAATACTTGTATGCAACTCTGAAGTAATATTTATGAAGAAAATAATTTATATATAACTTTATATCTCTTTAAGATAAAGATACTTATGTTTAAAGAAATGCACTATATCAAAATTGTGATTATTTGGAAATTTGAAAAAAGAGAATTTAACTTGTGTCTTTAAACTAGTGTTGGTGTGTATTTGTTTTGAATGCTTAATACTAAAGAAATGACAGATGCCATGAGTTTATTAATAAATTGGTTTAATTAATACTGTATGCAGTAATCCCTCAATTAATGCGCCCCAGATTAGTGAGTAATTTTTTTTCGATACCCAAATTCAATTAGTGGGCCTCTAAAATTCGATTTGTACACCTATATACATCTAAAAAATAAATGTTACAGATTTTAAAAATTTTCTATCTATACATTTTTATGGCTAACTATTTTAAAAAAATCACTCACCAGAATGAAATAATTTAGTTACTGATTTAGAACATTTTACAAAGTTATTTTTAATGGCATACTACACTACTTCATGTACACTATGTTCCAAATTTTTACCGCCAAAATTTATGTCATCTGCTATACGCTCACAGTTTCGAAACCCTTCAACGCTTCTGTGCATGTCACAAAAAGGAGAATCCATTCCGATAATAGGGTAATCAATCCGTCTTCTAGAATGGGTTGTTTATTATTACACGTTGGAAATTTAACTTCTCTTTTATGATCATTGTAATTTTTAGAGTCGTAACTATTTTGCTTGGGAAATTTTATCTATAAAGCACATGATTTTGCGTGTTGGCAACCAATTCATATGTCCTTCATTTCTTTCTCCCCTCCAATGATAACGTCCAAGAGTTATTAAATCTCATTCTGAAGAATTTAGTGATTTCGACCTGCTAAATTTGGATGCACAGCTGAAAGATCCCGAAGAATATGAAGAAAATTTAACCATTGATAGTCAGTCAAAAGAGATTTCACAGAAACAATTTGAAAATATTTTTCATACAATCAAAATTTTTAAGGCACTGCTTAGAGGCTGACCCTGATGAAGAGACAAACAGTAAAATTTGCAGAAGAGGCAATAGGGCCATACTGTCAGTTGTATGATAAAAAGAAACAAAATGCCCATGAAACTAAGTAAGCTCAATTCTTTGTTAAGAAGTAGAATAATAAAATTTATATTCTGAATATGTTTTGTCTTTCAGCTTCGTGGTTTTCCTTTAACTAGGCCTTAATTCTTTTATAAAAAAATAAAGGTTCAAAAAAGAAAATTGAGGAACAAATTATACATTTCCCATAGGTTATTATATTCGATTAGTGCATTTTTGATTAATGCGCCTGTTTTAAAGAATGCATTAGGTGCGCTAATCGAGGGATTGCTGTATGTCATTGTCGTCAGAATAGCACCATCAGGAAAGGAAGATACTAATCTAGGTTATTTAGTAGATAGTAACAGGCTGTAAATTCATATCCTACTGTAGCATAGATGTCTTGTGAAAGTTGTAAATAATTTTCATCATTTGGTGTCAGATAAGCATAATATCTTGCTTACCTAAAATAGCATGATAATTTGGGGAGCCTACTTTAGAGTAAGCTCCCCAAATTATCTAATCCTCTGCTCACCAACAGTGCTAGTATACTACATGTTTCCGATCTTTTGTTGGTGGATCATAAAGAAAAATGGCACATAATACACTTTGACACAATCTTCAGGCACTAAATGAAGTAAGCTAAGCATACTTCCTTTGTATGAAGCATATACAAAGCCCAAATTTATATCTGCATCATCTTGGACTGGCATTATTTTTTCTCCCATCTTATTTTGCACAGGGAACCTAGATGATCTAACTCAGACTAATATTTCATATTTGTGCAGCTACAGTGATGTTCTGTTATAAATGTAGCCTACAACTGCCCCTCTGTAACAGAGGAGAATGCTAAGTTGATAACTGAATCAAGTTGTTTACTATTTATTCAGTATATACAAAAGATTTGAAAAAGAATTAAAGTTAAGCAGTTCTAAGAGGAGAACAGTAGGCTCAAAATATACAAAAATGGTATTAAAAAAGAGTTTGAAAATGAAAATCAAACCTTGGAGACTCAGAGACAAACTCAGAAGAACACATTGACACTAATTCAACAGGAAGACATGTGGTGTAATTGTTTACAAAGACAGAAAAATTACAACTTTATGATAGATTCAAGAAGTTAGAGGTAGTCCTGAAAAGAAGAAAACATTCAAAGTTACTAGTGAGGAAATCAGCATGTGCCCTTGGAGAATTCAGAGAGAAATGTAAGAAAGATGTGTATAAAAAGTAGCTAAACAAAATTCATGGAAAGACAATAAGAATATACAAGATAAGAAAGTGGCAAAATGTTCTGTAGGATGAAAAAGCTTAGAAAAAGAGTAAGAGTAGTGTAAGAGGAATCAGAGACAAAAAGGTGGAATAAAAATTGAAGATAACCTGCAAACCAAGAGTAATTAATCTGAGAGATTGTTAAATGAAACAAGCAGTGAAAGAAAATATTCAAGAGGCACATAATTAAGAGTATATATCGATAGGTACAAAATGCCATCAGAAATGGGGAAAGAAAGTGGAAGTAGATGATATTTGACCAGAAATAAATGCATGAATATGGAGGTATAAAGGTTACAGTGCTACACTACTCAGAAAGCCTAGACAACCGGAAAATACACGCTGAATTTGAGAATTAAGCAATTTCCTCACTGATGTTTCAGGTAAGATTTATGCAATACTAGAGAAGATCTCTCTCAACTATTTGTGAGATCTCGCAAATAGTTGAGAGATAATAGGAACGTAACAGAGATCTGCAATGAAATTTTGTAGATGAGGTGCAAAGAGAAAAGTTCTTCAAAATGCTACAATTATGTGTAGTAAATGGGATATTATACTGAGTAATATACACTGCTTGGAAAGAAGTTAACAGACCCCCACCCCATGGATAAGGTGCATTGTGCCATAACAAGTCATGTGTTTGTAGCTGGCATAAATTAGAGCAACGTTTCTCAACCTTTCTAAGCCCAATGACCAGTAAAATGCCTAAAATAATTCTATGGACAATAAGTTATGTAATTTTTTTTAAAAAAAAGCACCTATGTGGGGATTACCAGCAGTTATGAAAAACTGTGCTATTTATAACATAATAAATCTAAAAGCATGTTTTGAATACATATGGAAACATAATTAATTAAATTGGAAGTAAATGATTAAAAGTGTATCATCATTGAACAAAGTTATAATTTTTATTAAATAAATAAATATGATAAAATTATGTTACTACTTACTTTTAATGAGACTCGGCCCTTGCAGAGTTGTGTATAGCTGGCTCAATATTGGTCAACTTCAGTCAAAGATCGGCACACACACTAAGACGATTTTTGTATTTTGTTTTTATTTGAAGGAGCAATGAAAATCCTTTCTCACAAAGATAGGTTGTAGAAAACTGCATGACTGTTTTCAATACTTCTTCAGATAATTCGAGATATTCACTTCTCACTGAAGGAGAGATCCAGAATCGAGCCAAGCCAAGATCATGGAATTGCATTTTAAGCCCACTCTTACTTGAAAGCTCAGTTAACTTTCTTTTTTGAACAGTTAACTGAGCTAGTGACTGCAAGCCTTAAATGGATCGCGAACCCACAGAAATTTCTTATAAAAGTTGTCCAGAAAATATGTTTCAAAATTCTGTTTCAGAGTTCACAAACCCTTTCCAGAAACTCAGAATCAACAAAATTATCATTTTTCACTAAAATGGATTCATGTTGGAAAAGGTGCAAATTGTCTGTCTTTTACATAACTAATCCATTATTGATGTCGTAGGCATCAATAATGGTTAAAGAATTCCCCTGAAGGGAGAAGTGCAAGAGGAATCAG